>NW_024340693.1:4144910-4248297 GCF_902729225.1 Pteropus medius | reverse complement strand
TTTTTGCTCGTTGCCTATTGTACCTTAGAACGTGTGGGCAAGGTGACGGTGGCCGTGACCCCGACGTCCGCGTGTAGTGGGGACCGCGTGAGCAGGGCTGTCCGTTAGAAAATGACCGTATCTTGCCATTCACAGCGGGTTCTGTGAAGCTGTTTTTACCGGGACCCTATAAAGGAGACGCCCTGGGCAGCGTGCGGTGACACGTCCTGCGGGCGGTCACGCTGTGACGGTGCCCTTCCTGCCTCGTTGAAGAGACGGAGCTGTGTGACCGCGAAGACTCTCTGCATGTGTCTGGGGAGATCGGACTCCTTGGGGGGGTAAACGTGAACCTTGGTCACGTGCTAAACTTGTGTGCATCGAAAGGGATAAGCTCAGCTGTGCCAAAGCCTCATGCCGGCCCCGGGCTAGGCCACCTCGGGGTTCAGCGCCCTGTGGGGGCCCCTGGCCGCCACTCTGCCATGCGATTCCGTGGTCCCGGCGTTCTGTCACGTTTCGTTTTTGGTGTGCTTGGAAGTGTCAGTCTGAACTCGGTTTTAAAAATACGTGTTTCTCATCTTTGTAAAACAGCAAGTTTTATTCAAAGTGACGTTGGAATACAAAAAAATTAAGCCATACGTATTTTCTTAGAAGTGTAGATGTATATATAACTACATAGATAAACCTACAAAATATTCCTTATTTCAAATTAGTATGATTCCTATTTAAAGTGATTTATATTTGAGTAAAAAGTTCAATTTTTTTTGCTTTTTAAAAATCCGATGCATTTTTCATTATATTATTCTATATATTTTTTCTTGAAGTTTTTAGCATAACGTATTCATTATTCAGTGTATATCTAGGCAGCAACACTTACAAGTTTATCAATGTCTAAACTAAAAAAAAAAAAAAAAAGTCCCCGTGTACTGGTTTACATTTTGTATGAACGGCAGATTCCGAAGCCTGCTGTGCCTGTAACATGACTCAGCATTTCTGCTTTTCTACGTAATGCCCCCTTGTTATTTACGGCACTCACACACTTCCATGTGGTAGGTTCTTTCTCAGGAACTCGATTTAACTATTATTTATTGATATATCATTGCCTTTGAAAAGCTTCTACTGGCACAATTTATTATTAAAATTTTGAATCCAAACCCCTTGGTGTCGTGTTTCACTGGAACTTGTAAGTTCTTGCGTTTGTCACTGTGTCGTACGAGACGGTTAAAAGTGTTTCTCTGTGTTCCCTTAGAGAATGGAACTTTATGCATACAGAGCACAGGAAACCACGTGTACCGTCCTGCCCCTTTCATAGAAGTGGGGGACTACGCACACTTTTCTGCCTGTTTCCTCTGCCTGGCAGTCTGTACCAGCGCGTGCTCACCCCCTGGGAGGGTCTGTCGTAACCAGGTCAGTGCGATGTGCATGGACATTTCACGTGTTTCCTGGCTCTTTGCACGTGAAGTGAATGCCAGGACCAGTTCCTAGGCGGGACCCGCTGGGTCAGAGGTCAAGTGCCAGGCGAGTTTCATCACCAAGGAGCCTGTGATCTTGGGAGGGAGCCGGCGAGGTACTCCCGCCCACCCCAGGGGGCTGGGTGTGCGGCGCTGCTCTGCGGCCCAGTTCTCAGCACCGAGCTCGCAGTGAGCACCTCGAGGGATGAGGTCGTGTTCCCCTCCAGGACAGAAAAGCAGGTCTGTGCACCGCGAGCCTCAGTACCCCCGTCTAGGCCTCCCGTGCTCCCCGGGGCTCGGGGTGGGAGGAGCACGTGCATGCGTGCCGTGCAGCAAATGACAGACAGTCCTTTGTCCCTGACCCAGGCGTCTCTGGTCTCGGTCCAGGGTCCACGAGGGAGCAACAGGCTCACCGCAGGTGTTGACTTGCAGGCAGGGCACAGTCAGGCCTGCCCCTGACCCGCAGCCCCGGCAGAGACACAGAGCGTCAGCCCCGTTGACCTTTGCCCATCGATGGGGTCAGAAAAACGCGGTGCGCTTTTACCTGGCGTCCCTCTGCCTTCGGGAGAAGCTGAGCCCCTTCGTGCGTGCTCCACATCCACTTGAATATCCTTAAAGTGATGATCCTAGTTTTCTGCATAACCAGAGCGTTTGGTGCCACAGACACCCAAACGAGCTGTTCCCTTCCCCGTCTCAGCTTCTCTGAAGGAGTCGCATCGCTGGGCAGCAGCCAGACACCACGCCATGACACGAGAACAGCCGCCCTCAGGTGCTGGCAGGCTCCGGAGGAGGCGGACACCTGGCATTCGCGAATGCTCTGCTCAGGGCGTTGGGGGCACAGCCGGCCTGGCCGCCCCACATCTGCGGTCATCACTGGGTGCGGTCGGAGTTTGTGGAGGGGGCAAATAGCTTGTGACAAATTAGGGGTGTTTTCACTTCCCCATTTTTCCTGAAAGATGTTTTCGGCACATCTATTTCAGGTGGAGGGCTCTGGGTTGGCAGTTCTTTCTGCGAGCCAGTGACACTGGGCCCCTCCTTCTCGTCCCCTTGATCTCTGATGAGAGTCTGCTGTCACTCTAATTATTTCCCCCTATAGGTAAGGTGATGTTCCTCTCTGGCTGCTTTCAACCTGCCTGTCTGATTGCTTTCTAGAAGTTGAATCAGGATATGTCCTGGCTCGGATTTCTTTGGGTTTACCCTATGTGTGGTCCACTCAGCCTCTTGAACCTGTAGGTTCATTTTTTTTTCGCCAGATCCCTCTTGCTGCAGGAGCCTCAACTCTCCTGTATTCCTTTCCATGCCCCCAACTCCTACCCCAGTGAGGTCAAAGGGACCCACATTCTCCCATCCCTAAAAAGGAAGTGGCATCAAGTGGTACCTGCGTGCTTTTGTTTTTAAATTCCCGAAGTAGGATCGCGTGGAGTCCCAGGCAGGGGCGCAGGAGCCCTGGTTCTGTGCCCAGCTTCGTATAACTTTGGTTCTGGATTTATTAGTTATCTGCCAGATTTATTATCTGGCTTTGACAGAGTCTGAATCAGTGGCTTTTAAAATATTCTCCAGAGTTCGTCGCTTCTAAGCTGCGTCTCAGAGGCTGCTGGGGTCAACAGTGTGTGGCCTCTGCTTGCACCGGGCTAGCTGTGCTCTGTTCTGCACGCGATGTTGAAAACAGTGTTCTGCTAACAACAACAACAATAAAAAATGACAATAGAAAAGCTTTAGGACCGCCAGGTTTTTATTTTATTTATTTTAAATTTATTTTTTAATTACGGTCGGCCTGCAACATTGTGTCGGTTTCAGGCACACAATGTAGCAATTAGACAGTGACATGCCTTACGACGGGACACCCCAGGTAAGGGCGGACCGCTGGTTTAAATCATCAGTAACGTCCTTGTTTACAGTTAGTTGTTAATTTCATAAACGTTATGAATACACCTCATCTTTAAAGGGTCGTATTCCTCAAAAAGGGAGCCCCTGTCCTTCTCTGCCACTTTCTAAACCTTGTGCTTTCCCGGGCGTGTCTCTGGCACGTCCGTCATCACTAACAGTTCTTAATGATAGTTCTTGACTGACTTATTGTAAATCTTTCCTGTCCACTGCGTCTTACGCAGCCTCTGCCGCCCGGTGTCTGAGCGAAGTCACTGCTGATGTGAATGTTGTTGACACTGTGCTAGGTGGTCTTTAAGGCAGACAGTCTGCTGTGGTTGTTCCTTTTGCTGTACAATTTTTTCTTCCTCTCGGACTCAGTGAAACGTTGTTTTCTCGCTTGCTTTGTGTTCTTGGAACCTGCAGGTCCCTCCCTCCCCGTTTCCTTCCTCTCCAGCTGGATCTGTCAAATGCCAGCAGACCCTTCCAGCAGCTCAGAGGCTGCAGCCACCTCCTCCCGCCGTCCGTCGTCACTTTTGTCACTTTCCTGTATGGATCCCATTTCTGCCAAATGTCTGAAAACATCCCTTTCCTACTCAATTGAGAATACGGGTAGGCATAAAATTCTAGGCTGACACAGCACGCGGCGGGCACTTGCTCCCCTGCTCTGGTGTCACTGTGCGATGCCCGATGCCGTCCGACTCTCGGTGCTGTGTGGCTGGCCCGCCTTCCTCTCTCGACATGGCTGGGCGATTCGTGGCGTCATGCCTTTGAACTCTGTCCCCTCTGGGCTCCACCTCCTGTGGGTCGGGTGTCCTCAGCCGGTCCTCTGAGGCTCTTAACGTTCGTCCCTGTGAGCCACATCTTTTTTTATTTTTTTCTGGAAGACGTCACTGACTTTATCTTTCAGATCTTGTGACACGTTTTTGGGGACAGCATCATCTTTTTAATCCCCAAGAGCTTATTCTTGTTCTCTAATCAGTCTGTTCTTGTTTTATGTCTTCAATCTCTGTGTTTATCATTTCCCTTATAATTTCACGGTGTTTTTTCTTGTTCTGCTTCCCCAAGTTCTCTTTTAGATTTAAAATGCTACCATCTGTGACCCACGACAATCGGCTTTGTCTTTGCTCTAGAATGTCAGCAGCAGACCTACTCAGAAACAGACGTTCCCGGGGAGCCCGAAATTTAGGAAAGACACACAATTTAGTAAAGTTGGCTATAAAACAAATCCCCTACAAGAAGACATTAAAAAACACCTAAAAAACCAAACCTATGTTTCCAAAGAAAACCATATTACATACTCAATTAATCGCTTTCGGTGAGGAATAAGTAGGAATAATTTTGGAACCCGTGACATCATTAAACGAAAAAAAAACTTCACAGCTGAAAGTTTTTTGGAAAGAAAGTGTTTCCTGAGCCACAGGCTAGCCAGAAAGGACCAGGTCCTGGGGCATGCAAGTCTAAGCCACCGGACAGCAGCTGGATGGAGAAGGTGAACACACCCACTGTCCTGGGCGCTTTTATATGTCATGTTCAAGGGGAGAGAGGAAGGTGTAAGCTGTTTTGAGAGAATTTACACTGGGTATAGAGGCGGGAGAAGGTGTTGGGACCAGCCCTAGGGTAGGAGCACAGCCTGAAAGGAGAAATACTGCTTCTGAGTGCTCACAGGCCAGTCCCAGAAGTCCAGGCATGCACGGATGTGGCCACCTCTGGTAGCCGCTATTGTTGATCCCAAGCTCCAACAGACGATGGGGAATGTGAGCCAGTCTGCTGTTCATTGGCCTCCAGCTATCAACTGGTTAATGGCTCTTGTCTCGCGCTCCGGAAGCAGCTTGTAACTTAGTTTAGGACGACTCAGAATGTTTCTCTTGTCAGCATCACAGGTGCCAAAGGTGTACCCTCCAAGCAGACGGGATGAACGTGTGAAATGTTCGCAGTTTCAGCAACATTTCGACCAGGCATCTGCCCTTTCCTAGATCGTCGACATTTCTCTCTCACTCCTGGTGAGGAATTATTGGAATCTGCACAACTTTCTCCCCTTCCTCTATTCCAGAGAATGAAGAGCACGTTTAGCTGGAACATTACCCATTACCCCTCCTCAGGAGAGTGTTGTTAAGTAGTAAATCAAGAGGTAACAAGAGTCAGGGGTTGGAAGGGAAGGTCACATGAGTTGGTAAATTCTAGTGTCTTCCAACACTGAGACTCTACAGCTTCAATATTTGCCTTAAAATTCACGGCTCCATTACGTGAGACGTCTGTAACCCACTTTATAAACCCTCTGAACTCAAACACTCCATTAATTTGAAAGGAAGCATACTCATCCTCACACTTGGTAAAACACTTTTCTGTCTTCCTCTTTCTGAGTGTCTAGATGCAAAGTCCTTACAAATGCTTTGGCCCATAAAGCCTGCTCTGAAGCATTATAAGCCTCAAACATTTAATGTCACAAATTATTCATTTGTGTACACTTTTGCATATATATCATTGATCTGCAAGAATTACTCTTTGTGATAGCTAGAGACATTGTGTCATCTTTTTGCAGATTGCTATACTTCGTCAAATATTTATTGTCGGGCATTATGTCAACTAAGTTTCACATAATCCTTAAAAAAGGCCATTAACTTCATTTTGGCTCACTTTATCCTTTTGTAATGAAATAGAAGTTATTTCCTTTGTTTCACAAGCTATAAAAACCTTGTTAACTCTCTCAACTTCAAGTTGTAGAGATGTCAAATGAAACATGTTTTTCAGGGGAGCTAATAATGCAATTCTGTTGCAGTGACATAGAAAACAAAGCCCCCAAAGTGTAACTAGGGAGAAGAAATATAAAAAGATTTCAACAGAAAAACAACACAGAAATGAATATGACTGTTGTCAAGTGAACTCAGAAAGAGTCTGGAGGATTTGCTAGAGATGAAATGAGAATGATTTGTTCAAGGCTCTTAGAGTTTGCAAACCAGGAACACAACTAGACAAAACCCCAGAAGTGTCCTGAAGAAGAAAAATTGAGTTCTTATAGTAAAAAGTGCACTGTCGAGAATTATCAATCCTGCATAATTCTTAGCCCTGGGATTGGTCCAGGACTCTTGTGAGTCAGATGTCAGGGGTCTGGAGCACGGATAACAGGTAGATGTCACATGGTTTAGATACCCAAGTCCTTCAGTGGTGATCAGAGGCTTATCGGGAGGTCTGGTGTGTGTCCGGATGTACATCCAGACACTCACGCAGGGCTGGAAAGTTCAAAAGGTTTAAGTTCCCAGGCTAGTTAGAACAAGAACGGAGCCTTTCCTCATGCTTCGACCTTCATGGTGTTTAAACATGTTAATAATTTCAGCAGCTCGGTTAAAGTGACTCCATTTTATACACTCCCTGTCTCCACTCCTCCTCGCTGTGTAGCCCCTGCCAGCAGAGCAGCGCCAAAACGTGGACGTTGTAGGAAAGTGGATGTCAGCCCAAAAGGAAACACACCCCTCGTCCAGCCGAGTCCTTGCAGGAGTGGGCTGTCTCCCGCGGGGGTCTCGGCGGCCTGCTGTCCCAGTCCTCCGCGACGACGCCTCCTGCAGGGCGTCCCCTGGGAAAAGAAGCGCTCCAGCCCGGAACGCGCTCCTCTGAGGCCGAGAGGGACACCGCAGGGACGCCGCGTTCCGGAAGGGGGCCCGAGGTCGCGGCCACGCGCCGACCCGCGCTGGGAGGGCGGGCGGGCGTCGGGGAGGCTGGGGGCGCGAGGCTTCCGGCGGCCGGCCAACCGCGGACCGCTGAGCCCCTGACCCACTCGGTCTCGGTGGTTGCCTCCTGCCCCAAGCCCCGCCCCCGCCCCGGCCCCCCAGGCCCCCGGGTCTACGTCCCTGGCCCCAAGCCCCGCCGCCGCGCCCACGCCCTCCGTCGCTGCCCGGGCCTGAAGCCCCGCCCCGCTCACCTCCGTCGCCGGCACGAAGCCCCCCGCCCTCCTCCATCTCCATCGCCGGCCCAAACGCCCCCTGTCCCGTTCCCCCCAACCCCGCCCGCTTCCCTCCATCTCCGCCGCCGCCGACCCCAAACCCGCCCCGACCCCGCCCGGCGCGCCGATTGGCCGGCCGCGGCGCCGCTCCCAGAATGCAGCGCATGGCGCGTCATTGAAGAGAGACCATGATGGCGGCGGCGCTGGGGCCCCCAGAAGTGATCGCTCAGCTGGAGAACGCGGCCAAAGTTCTGATGGTGAGCGCGCCGCGCCCCGCCCCGGCCCCCGCGCCCCCCGGCCCCACCGCGCCCGCCCAGGAGCCGCTGAGGGGAGGCGGCGGCGCGGCGCCCGGGTCTCCGTCCTGCCGTCCTACCCTGACCCCGTCCTGGGGCTGCGCCCGCCCTAGACGTGCGTGGAGGGAGCGGGGGTCCCGGCCGCGGCGTCCACCCGGCACCCCCGACCCCGTCCAGCTGCAGAGCCGGGCCGGGCGCGCGCCGCTGTGGCTCGGTGCCGGGGGCCACGGACGGCCCGCGAACCACCCGCTGCGCTGCGAGCCTTCGGGTCCCCGGGCTCCCTCTCCGGCCGCCACCTCGGGGGAACCGCAGCGGCAGCACGTGGAAGGGCGTCTTTGGGACCAAGGTCACCGGGCCAGACTTCGGCCGGTGCGCCCCATGGGTCGCGCGTTCCCTTCATTCCGACCCGACGGACGCTTTCACCCAGGGAGCAGGGGTTTGAGAAGGGTGGAAGGTGAGAAGGGACCAGAAGTCTGAGTGAACGTGCTCGCGCGGCCGTGTGTGCGCGCTGGCTCAGTTTTGCGTTTGAGACGATGACTTCCGTGTTTGTAGGTGGGTTTCTGGAATTCAGAGGCTCATTTGATTCTTTGGTCTGATCCAGCGTGTCTGAGAATTGAATGCAGTCAGGTTTGTTAACCTTTTTGGACGTTTCTCTATTCCTTTTGGTTTCGGTGTTGGAGTTCTGTGTTAGAACATCACACTTAAAAATACTTGAACTAATTCTAGCACAGCTTGTAGGTTCCACTTACCGAATTTTGTTTTTGCACACAGCACCAGATAGGTCATGAAATTTAGCTCATGAAATTGAGAAGTCTCATCAAACGCAGAATTTCCTTGCTTCTTTATAACCAAAGTTAAGTGAAACTTTTTGTCACAAAACTGAGTAGATAGCATTTTCAGACTCTTGCAAATTAAGTCCAGAAAAAACTAGGTAGAATCCCACTTAATACTAGGTGCTTAAGATTCCAAGCATTTCTTGAAATAACTTGAACATTTTCTAGGCGGTAGGGGCCGCATATTCATTAGACTCCGGAAGTACTATGTGACCCCAAACACCTGCTTGAGTTCTTACATTGATGGGAGACACTTAGTGTCCTTCCTCATTGCCTGGATGTTAATTAGGGTTTGTGCTTGCCAACGCCTCCCTCTTCCCTGACAAAGCCAGTTGTATCATTTGTAAGGGAGTAGCTGGGAAAACTAGGAATAAGTGCCGTTTCCTGAGTCCGTGCTCTGTACCAGATACCTGTGTGATGCTTTGCACGCTTTAAAACGCTCTGCAGCAGCTTTCCCAGGTGGAGGGAGTTTAGGTGGCCTGGATTACGTAGTTGCTGGGTTGCCGGACTAGATCTAGAACTCAGAGATCTTCCACTTGCCTTCTCCCTCTCAGAGATGTTGTATAGATATCTGTTTACACACTTTTAAATCTTTTCAGAGAAGAATATGGAAAAATGTTATTAAAAATAGGAAGTTCTTTTTTAGAAACTTCTCGGTATTCAGAAATGTGTAAGAAGAGCAGTTACTGCATTATTTCTCAGCCTGCAAGGTGCATTCCAATTTATTATTAATAATAGATTACATTTAAGTGCTTTCCATGTGTGAGCCGCGACGCCAGGCACTTTACATATTTCACCTTTAATCCTCAGTGACTTTGAGGGGCTTCCATTTCCATGTTGTAGACTAAGGGATGCAGACATGTAGAGGTCAAGAAACTGACCAAATTTTCAAGGGAAGTAGTAGAATGGGGACTCCAGCTCGAGTCTGTCTGTCACCGGTCTGTGCCTCGTAAGCTGCTGAGTAGTGGGACTGGAAGGCAGGGAAACTAACTCATTTGGAGTAGTTAGGATTGTTTAATCTCCTTCACTTATTTGGGATTAGGATATTTAAAAAGAATGGGTGATTTTATCATATTTCCATCAGTGTGGGTCAGATGGATACTCATCTGGAGAAATCTTGTTCATGGAAAATTGCTATATGTTTTAGCCATAAATATGTTTTGGGATTCAGAATAATTGGTGATGTCTTTCACAATTATTTTTGCTTAATTTTTCCATTTGGTAGTCCACATATTTCATGAAAATCAGCATAGGAGTTTTAGTGTGTAGAACAAGCTCACAAAATCTTTCAGGACATTGGTCTTAGGGCGTCTACGAAGGATATCAGAAAAACTGTAAGCAGATTTTTGGGCGCGAACATATGTTTTTGTTAAGAGGGTCCATAGCTTTTTATCAGTTTCTCTCAAAAAAGAGAGACCCTGAAAAATAAGTTCTTAGTCTAAGTGTCCTCCCCTCCATTTTACGGGTGGGGAAACTGAGGGTCAAAGAGTTAGAAGTGGCTTGCCGAAGGTAGTTCACAGAACAGAACAGCATGGTCCAGAGCCCAGCTCCGAAGCCCAGAGCACTAGACGCCCCTTCAGAGCCACGTTGCTTCCACGTGTCGTCATGTCGTAATTGTTATGTGTTACCACTTGATGGGAAATTTTGAAATGTGTTTTTTTGATATTGCAGTTGCTAAATAAAGTAGCATGTTAGCCCTTTAGAGTGTTGACGATATTATGGATATTATAGGTCTCGACAGTTATTCCCTCCCTCCCAAAAAAGGTAGAAATGGAATATTTACTTTAAATGCTCTGAGTACTGCTGAATCTTCTAATTCAAGACAGTGAGGTAGGTTACTTGCCAGAAAATAATTTGAAGGTGAACAAACTAGAATGAGGAAAGACTTGTAAATTGGTAACAGTATGCAAGAGAAGTGATCAATTTTGAAAGCATTGGGCAAACGAAACATTTTTTAAATAGAGCCTGAAAATTTCTTTTCCAAATATATTCCAGTTGTTGGCTTTTGTTTAAGATACTTGACTTTACGTTTTTGAGAGGGTATTAAATATGTAGCAGAGTGAGTAAAGCCGACCACACTTGTGTGTGACGTTCTCAACAGTGAGACTAAGAGTTTCAGCAAGTTACATTTACAGACCTGAAAATTTGAGGTTGTAGATACATTTTATGTTATTTAAAAATTATAGCGAATACCGAACGTATTATGTTAAAGCATATCAGCGACACACATACAGAATGCAAAGTGAGCCTCCCTCTTCCCACTTTCCCTACTCAGTTTAAATGTAGTTCGACCCTTTTTCTTATTCTTTTACAGTATATATTAGGTTTTCTTTGCATAAATGATATACTATAAATATCCTTAATTTCAGAAAAAATCTTAGAGACCCCTTCTGAATGGTATGAAGTCGGGCTGTGCAGAAAGGTGTCGAGGGGGACGGCAGAGTCCCCGCAGGTCCTACTCTCTCTTTGGAGGTGACTTTCTTCCGTGTCCGTGTTGAGAATCTCTAAGCATCTAAGCATTTAAAACATCACACGTCATGTTTTAAATGTATGTTTTTACATAAATGAGATTGTATGATTTATATCATTCTTCACCTTACAGTAGATGAATTTTGAAGAAAATTTGTTAATCTGTTTTTGGTGAATAAATACAAAATGTACGATGCATTTTGATTTCAGAGACCCTGGAGTGGAAAAGTTTAGTATTCTTTTAGTGTTAATATTGCATCTGTTTGAACCATAAGCCCAAAGAGTGCTTTGTTTATGTACCGTCTTGAATTTCCTCGGTTTTGTCCTCTGGTCCCCTTGGGCTGTCAGGAACCGTCCTTAGTGAGTGACGGTGTGAGACAGTGCAGACCACATATGTTAGTGATTACTTCATGGAAAAGTAATTGCATGTATCGATTTCAAAACGAATGTATTTTATTAAATCTAAATGCAGCTTTAATGAAAGGCATTCATAACTGATTTTCATGGCTTTTATTGTAGTGTAATTGTGTTAATGTTTTGAAAGCATATGCAAAACCGTAGTGCTATACAAAAATTGTTATACTCTGATTCTCACATTAATCCTGTGAAGTAAATAGGAAAAGAGATATTCCTAAACTTTATAAATGAGAAAAATCCAAGATTCAGAGATGGTTACTGAATTTCCTGTGGTCATATAGCTGGTTTGGGTCTGGAATTCAGCCTCTGGCCATTCGTTCATTCTAGAGCAGCGGTCCCCAAAGTTTTTGGCACCAGGAACCTGTGCTCCCATGAGAGTGTGATGCCTGATGATCTGAGGCGGAGCCGAGGCAGTGATGCCGGTGCAGGGAGCGGCTGCAAGTACAGATGAAGCTTCACTTGCTCGCCCCGGTTCCTAAGAGGCCACGGACCAGTACCGGTCTGCAGCCTGGGGATTGGGGATCCCTCTCCTGGACCGTATCTTCAGTATGCACGTGGTAGGCACGATGCTGCACATGCTTGGGAGACAGGAGAAAGACAGACCATGTTTGCAAGGAGGGCACACGGAGTAGGGGACAAAGGCAAAGCTACCAGCGCTGTCACGTGATGCTTGTCATGGCAGTGTCTCTCAGTGTTCCGGGAGAGCACAGAGCGGGGCTTAGGCCTCAAGCTGAGTCATGAGGACAGATTGGAGCTCTCCAGCTGGATGAGAGGCACCCCAGGCAGAAAGATGTGTTTGTACGAGGGCCTGGGGGAAACAGAGACAGTGTGTTGAGGGAATATTTGAGCCCTTGTTCAGTGGGGATTTCCTGAGCCCCTTCTCTGTGTAAGATACAGTGCTTTTAATTTTTTTGAAATCAGTAATGCACATGTCATAAAATTAAGAGTTTTGATTATAACATTTACTTTTCTTACTGGAAAGATGCATTGTATTCAGTAAGCATTTTTAGTCCAGCCTTGTCTTTTAGTCTCTGCCTTGGCACTAGGTATTAAAAAACTGGCAGTAACAATTCTTTTTCTCAAAAAAGAGTTAGCGGAAAATTT
This sequence comes from Pteropus medius, assembly GCF_902729225.1. Taxonomy (NCBI): domain Eukaryota; kingdom Metazoa; phylum Chordata; class Mammalia; order Chiroptera; family Pteropodidae; genus Pteropus; species Pteropus medius. The sequence continues at coordinate 4,235,954 of NW_024340693.1, read as the reverse complement.
TTATTTAAAACTCAGTTCAGTTAAGTGTGTATTTTACAGACTTGTGTCAAACTCAACTATTGGAACATAGCCAGTGATCCAGAGAAGAAATACGAAGAGACCTGTGAAATCATCGATAGATACCTGAAAGGCAGTTGATAAAATTTAACAGCATTTTATGATTAAAAATTCAATAAACTAGGAATTGATAAAAATCCAATAAAAACAGTTCTTCAAAACCACTAGTGAATGGTGATATTCTTCAGTAAAATGGGAAGTCCTGATGTAACTTATTCAGCACTTCTAGAGGGTCTCGCTCAGGTGGTCAGGTAAGAAGGAGGAGGAAGTGCACATTGGAAAGAAAAGTGAAATAACGATTATTTGCAGGAGATATTCAGAGGAAAAATCCAGGGAAATTAACTAAAACACTATGAAAGCCAACAATTGTGTGGTGAGGATCTAAGACAAACCAATAGCAGAATTTCCTTTATACCAGCAAAGATCAGCTTAAAACTGGAAAAACCATCTCAACATTACGAATAAAAACTATAGGAATTAAGTATAGGGCGCTATTTAATAAGAAACTAACAACATGTTTTTTTAATGAAGAAAACTTTACAGCTTATTCGAAGAGTATAAAAGACGATCAGAATTGAAGGCAGTGTGCTTCTCAGTCCGGAGACAGTCTTGGGGCGGGGATGTCCCTTCCACGAGGGCTGCGGGTGGAATGCAGCCTCAGTCAGAATGTCTCCTACCCCGTCACCCGTTTTTCAGGTGGGAGAAAAACCTGACTAATTAATTAGGAAATATATCTGGAAGAATAATTGTATGAGAAGAACAAAGAAAATGTAAAAAAAAAAGAAAAATGAAGGGTTTAGTGGACTTGGGCCAAATATTGAAATGTATCCAGAAGCTACAGTAATTGAAACATTTGGCATCGTGGTGGAAAGAATAGAAAGCTGGAACAGAATAGTCCAGAAACAGAACTATGGTTAAAATGATGTTTCAAATGGGAAAGATGTGGAGAAACAGATGAGCCCGTGGAAGTATAAAAAACCACAAGCTTTTGGTGAACAGTTGGGCAGTATATATGCCCTTTGACCCCACTGGGTCACTTCTGTCCATCTACTAGCCTCTGGAAATATTTGCACATACACAGAATTGTTTTCTGTAGGTGTATACCTTGCACTAGCAAAGAGCTGAAGCAATGCGAATGTCTTCTTGGAAAAAAACTCGTTAAATTGTAGCATTCTGTATAGTGAGATTTTATGAAACTCAACAAATGTGGATCTAATATGTAGCTTTTTTTTTTTTAATAGAAACCTCTGAGTGGACATAGAAAGATGTTCAAAATAAGTGAGGAAAATAGTGCAGAACAGAATGTATGATCTGGTTTTGTTTTCTAAATTAAAAAAAACTCCGCATCTGTTTGTGTATGCGTAGAAACAACTGGAAGCTACTAAACTTTTAAGAGTAGCTATATAGGGATCAGAAGTGGCAAGGGTCCTCGATTTCTAAGTGTAAATGTAGTTTGAATTTTTTACAGTCTAAAACATTGAATCACTAACAATAACATGTTGATACAATTGAGTGTTAACATGTTTTTAAAAACTATGGCTGCTTTCTGGAATGTTCTATAATTTTTATCTCAAAGAAAATTAAAAACCGTATATATGTCAGGTCATCATCCCATTTTTGCTGGTGTTTCAGCACTGCTCGTTAAGCATAATCTTGCTGGCAAATAAGGGGAAAAAAGCCTTTTGAGAAGAGCTATTAGAAAGCCAGTAAGCGTGATTCTGAAGAGATGCGCGTTTACTCCCAAGCCGCACTCATTCACTTTTAACCGTGGGGACAATTGGGCCCACCCAAGAGGGTTCATAGCTCAGAAGGGGCGTGGTCTGTCTTGGGCAGTGGTGCTGACCCCTAGGGTGCTGACTCCTGGGGGTGCCGACTCTGGGTTCTCCGTGGTAAGTAACCGAAGCTTCCGGTTTGCTGGATCTCACCCCAGCCCCCTCCCAAGGGCTCCCTGGGTGGGCTGCCCTGGAGTACAGCTGGGAGGGGTCCCGCAGGGCTGGCCATGTCCTTTGCAGGCCCCATGTAAAATGAAAATGTAGGACCAACCTCTTGTTCAGAAGGCAGGGAAAAAGTGCCATTAGAGGTTTTACAATATAAATCTTTTTCCTTTAAAAATATTTTTACTTACAAAACATAATAGGAGTAATAGTGCTTTCTGAGTAACAACAAACTTATAAACTGCAAAAGAATAATATTTTGGTATCATAATTTTATATAACAATAACCGATGCCTTATGTGATAATCTCGATTGGTCAAAAGATTTTTTGGCTTGCTTTTCTACAAATGCATTAATTAGGTCATCAAAATTTTTACTTTTACTAAGTTCATTCTTAGTATAATCAAAAGTGATATCAGTTGCTCTTGGCAAATGCGAGATTACAAATAGTTTTTGATTTTGAAGAGGGTCTTTCTGCTGATGCAGCTGTTGCTAGAGCTGCTATGTTTTTATAGGCTGGGGCAGCGCTGGGATACATTTCTGATGAATTATTTACAAATATACATTTCAGTACATTTAGAGCAGATGATTCAGAATGTGTTTTTTCTAAAAAGATTTAACTCTTCATACAAATCAATTGTATATATATGTTTGAATTTAATTTTAGATGTAAATTTATACACTATTTTAATGTTTTCTCTGACAAGTCTTGTTACTTTTAGACGTCATACAGGAAACCACAAGTGGCTTAGTGATGCGCGTGTCGTAGAAATGCCTGTTTGTGTCGTCCGTGTCCTGTCATTGTATCTTCAATTATGGGAAAAAAGTAAAATTGTCTTATTAATAAATGGTTCGAGAGCCTTATAGTAAAATAATGACAATCTTTAAGTTTAATTTCCACTTCCAAGCCTGTGGGTATTCGCTTCACTGTAAAAGCTGTGAAAACCAGAGACTAAACTCTGAAGCATCCGGCAGCTCCCGGAAAGGCAGTGTCGGGGTGAGCTGCTGACAGTTTGCTGCCTGCGCTCCTGCTGCTGGGCCCCCGGGACCCCCGGGGACGGACAGGCAGCTGCTGCCGCCCCGGCGCCTGCGTGCCCCAGACTGCCTGCAGGCCTGCGCTCGTGTGCCTGGCCCCAGCCCGTCCTCACAGTTCCCACGCAGCCTCCGTTGTCCCATTGGTCTTCGCTTACAAATCACAGGTTCAAGGGCGAAGTCATTAAGACTTTCAGGAGGGCGACCGCGGAGTTTGAGATCAAGCATGGGCCCTCCGAGGAGCAGAGCCCTCGCGACTGCGTGGGCCACATGCGTGATCCTGGCCCCGGGCTCCAGTCCGTCCCAGCTGTCTCCCCTCCTGGACCCTGATGCTCCTGCACCCCCTGTGCCCCCTGGCGTGGCTCACCCCGCCCCTGTGTGGCCTGTGGATCGGTCAGTTCCTTGGGTCTCAGGCAGGGTCGGAGAAGCCGGGCTCTGAATGGGGGTAAATTCTTTCTCATAGCGCCATCTGCTTTAGTCACATTATGCCACCTGCCATTCGATGCGTTCCATTCTTCGATCGTTGCCTCCACTGGGTCGTAAGCTCCCTGAAGACAGGGACTGCCTCTGCTTTTGCGCGTCACTGACTCAGTGATGCGTCCGAAGCATCGAGCGCGTCGCCTGGCACGTGGTGAGTGACTGACAGTGATTTGTGGACTCAGGTGTCTGGACAGGCCACGTGGAGGTGGGTCCAAGGTGGCGGGTCAAACTGGGGCTGGGTGATGGCTGGCGCCCATGAGGGCCTCCACCTGAGCCTCCTTCCGGCTCCTTAGAGCCCCCTCTGCGTGGGCTCACGGGCCCCCTGCCCTGCCATGGGGCCATCACGTGCCGTCCCCCGCCCCCCACCTGGGCGCTTTTCTGCAGTCATCTCGCCTGGCTCTCTGCGAGGTCACGGTCCCAGAAAAAGCCTGCTCAGCCCCCTCTGGAAAGAGGTTCACCTGTCCCGAGCCTAGCCAGCCGTGTGGTCCACTCCTGCGGTGTGGGAGGTGATGAGTTCCGGCCTCCTTTGCCAGACTCCAGTGTGTGTCAGTTTGGGGACCAGCTAAGAGGCTCTCGAAGGTGTTGGGAATGAGAGGGAGGTCCCTGACTCTGCAGTCTTCAGTGCCGGGGACGCTTGCGATAAAGGACAGTGAATATGGGGGAGGGGCGCAACCCCCAAACAGCTTGTATGAGCTCAGACTTTCTCAACTCTTATCTGAAAAAAATAATAGAAATGTCATTCTAGTCCATCCCATGTTTCAGTATTAGACTATCTGACCGCAGTCTTTGAAGAAGATTAGTAGCTTCAGAGACCTGGTCTTAGGGCTCCTGTGGCAGGGCCTAGAGAACTCGTCAGAAATGACAGCGTGTGACAGGGACCCAGCCAGGTGAGACATTGGGAAGGCCACACTCCTGCTGCATCAGGAAGCAGCGGACAGTCACGAAAAGGTGGGACTGGGACAGTGGCGTGACATCCGGGGTCTGGAGCCAGACCGTCTGGGTTCGTCCCGGCTCGCCTGGGACTGGCCGTGTGACATTGGCAAGTCATTTAACCTCTGCGTGTCTGTTTCTTCATCCCTAAAGTGGGAAAATGAAAGCTGCCTCAGAGTTAATGTCGAGATTAGACGGTTTCTTTTGCATTAAAGGAAGCGTTTATTACAGTGCTGGGCACAGGGGAGGTGCCCTCTGAGTGTTAACCTGTTATTTTGTACTGCAGTGCATCAGATAACGCACCAGAGCAGCACGAATCACGGTGGCCTGCGGGGAGCGCTCGGTAGACCCGTGCCGAGCTCCTTCGGGAGCCGCTGCCAGCCCAGCGTTCCCACGTGCACTCCAGTTCAGCGGACGTGCGTGCAGCGAGGCACCGTGCTTTTAGTTTTCGTGAATTTGAATAGCCCCGCGTGGCGAGTGGGCCAGTGGGCAGCAGGGGACCACGTCAGGCTGTGTGTGTCTGTGTTCGTCTCTGGGCCGATTCCAGGTGACCCTGAGAGGCTCTGTCGTTTCTTCTGCTCGCTGCGTCCCCACTGTCCCAGCGAATGCTAGTCCTCGACCCCGGATGCATCTTTAATAGCGTCTTTCTTCTTATTCCGATCTTTTTCTTACTTTAGAATCATCAAAACAATAGTTTTGAAAATATCGATGACATGTAATATCCATGGAGAGAAAATAGCCATATACTCTGCTTCGTAATTGTCATTTTCATTTTTAGATTTGTAAATGCCAAATAGACTGATCAAGACAATTTTTTCATCACCTTTATGTATACACCTACCTTTAACACTTGTCCCCTTATGAACTCTATCAAGAAACTTTTTCGCAGACGTCATGAAAGAAGGCAGAGTACTGTCACATATCCTTTTCGTAAAACAAGCTGGTTCAGGTTCTCGTCACAGAATACGGAGTCATGAGATAGAATTCTTGGGTGATGATCCCACCCCTTGTTTTTAATCGTTTATCCTTCTACGAAGGATACGCCCCTTTATGTGGAGGGATGTCCTGTTAGATCCCCACCCCAGGAGGGCCCAGGCTGTGTCTCTGTCTTGTACACTTTGTACAGCTGCCACAGTGCAGGATTGCCACGTGCCTCTAGGGTGCACGCATGTGTGCTTGCCTGCATCTGGGGATCCCTGCTGTTACTTCCTCTCTAGGTTCTGAGGGTTCCCTGATTTACTGTGAGCTCAGCAATATGTTAAAATTTTTTTGAAATTTATTATTGGATTTTTATTTGGCTTTAGCTGAAGAGTTGTTGGAGGTATCTAGTCAGCAGTATTGTGGGGAAGGGAAAGCCCACTCATTTAAAAGGGAGAAAACTGAAAATTGAGCAGATTCTCATCATTAACTTAAAATCTTTAGAGAGTGAATCAGAGGCTGTCAGTATAATGTGTTTGTGGCTGGTACAAGTTGGCTCATGTGTAAAATGGGGACGAGAGTATCTACCTCATGGGGTGGTTGTGGGGATCGGTGGGGTCCTTTCTCCCTCTCTCTCTCTGATTATACTTCATTGTTTGTGAAATCTGATATTTTATAAATGCAACATTACTTTGTTATATGAAAATTGTGTTCAGACCTGCACTTTATTAAGTATGTGGCTATCAGGGTGTCCATAGACCATTAGCTTCAGGAACGATTTTTGTTCGTGTAATAACTGGCATACTAATTTGCAGAATTATGCCTGTGTAGTGCTTTCAAAGGATGATGAGAAGGAAGAGTGTATAACTCAGAACCCCCCTGGGTACTCCAGAGGTGGTCTGCATCCCCAGCAGTGTGACCTGTGGCAGGCGATGTTTGCGAACGTGCTGAGTGTGTTCAGGGCATAGTCAGCATGTGTGCGTGACGAAATGTCCTGTCAAAACACAGACTCATCTTGTTGAATGAGGGAAAATGGTGGGAATGCAGAATTTGCAAATGGAAGCACAAGCATATTTATATTTAGCACTGTTTATTAATAACTGTTATTAATAACGTGTTAAAGAATGTAACTGTTCTTTATTGGAGATGCTTGCATTTCTATCTAGAGAGCTGTAGAGGGTGCTATACCATTAAGAATAGTAGTCCGAATTGGCTTTAATTTTAAGAATTCCTTTAGGCCAGAGCATCAAAGTTAGTTAATTTTGCTTGGATGTACATCTTTTTTTACTGTTTTAACTGAAATTAGAATGACTAGTGTTTCATAATTGACATAGTTTATAACGAATGTTGATCAATGTACTTGGTCGCAAAATATGTTTCATCTTCCAGATTCTTCAAATAGAGTCGAAATTATGGTTTCCCTACTTTGTGTTCGTTACTGTAACAAGGTTTATTTTCCAACCATCCGCCCCCCTTTTCAGCTCTTCCAAGTTGAGAATTCTGATACGGTGATTGGTAGGCTTTACGGGCAGTGTCTTCATGGGAGTCAGGCACGACCAAACAATACAGTGGGGCTGTACACTTAGAGAGGGGAGGGCTAGTTCAGAGGGTACTCTCTTTAGCAGAAAGATCGTTAGAACAAAATGGAACTTCAAAACCTGGGCAAACTTGAGAAGTTGTTTTATTAAGCTATGTCTGGCATTTCTGGCTGGTTAATTTATTATTCAGATAGGAGTTCTGTGAATTCCAGGTTTTACTGTTCCCTAAGTTTTCTGGTTTAATGATGGTTTTAGCAAACCTTAACTAGGATTATCTGATACTACTTCTGTCTTAAAGGATTGCTTTTAGAAATCAATTTTTGGTAATTTTGGATTCAGTTTCAGCAGTGCCGAAGAATTTCAGAATTATTTGAACTTGGTCAAGTTAGATAGAGTGGTATATTTTGGAATAAAAGGCAGTAAGTTATCTGTGGTTTTTTTAAAAAAGTTAGATAAGTATCATATCTAAAATGTAGGCAACCGTAAAGGATTCTGACCCAAACCTTGCCAGGAATTTCTTCTTGTTTTCTGAAATTGTATTTTAAATATTTATTATGAAGCTTTATTTTATAGTTCTTAAAGCGAAGACCTTCTCCCCTTGCCCCCCCAAAAGTGAAAGGATTTTCCCTTGTCGTGGGCGGAAGGGTTGCTGCCGTTCAAGGTTGTCGTTAAGCCGTGTGCTGTTCTTGTTTGTTTCCCCTCCAACTGCAAAGGCCCCGCCGTCCATGGTCAGCAGCGAGCAGCGCCAGCACGCAGAGCACATATTCTTATCATTCAGGAAGTCCAAGTCACCGTTTGCAGTGTGCAAGCATATATTGGGTAAGTGTTCACTTAAAAAATGCTTTTGTGTAACCAGATCTGATTTATCTACCTTGAACATTAGATATTTTAAATTTCTTTAAAAATAATCAGGTTCGGACAGTTAAAGTTTTTTGTTAATAGTCCACTGAAGTGGCTTTAAAGATATTCAGTATGGCCAGATGGAAAACTTTTTTTTAATTTTGATTTTCCTCCCCTAAATATAGCATTCAGTAATTTGTTTTATTATTGATCATAACATGAAGGCTGTTAAGAGAAAAAAATCTAATATTTTAAAAATTACTTTCAAGCATGGTATTTGTTATAGGAAATATATCTTATCCCAGTGTTTTAAAATTAAGATTATTTTTGGAGATTTCTACATTTTCTTTCTTTTGTTTTATTCTTTTTTTTTTAACCACATCGTTTGTACTCAGCTTTCTTAGTGGATATTAGTTAGTTCTATGTAGTTATCACCGTGTACCCTAAAGTGAAGCATGGATTTTACTCTTGTAAAAAGTGTTTTATGAGTACCTTATATCTGACATATGTACAGAGTGATCTCTTTCCAAAGATGGCATTGTCTAAGCCACACACCACACACATACACACACATAGTGTATATATTATATTTATGTTATATATAGTTTTCTGCCTCTTACACATTTTTCTGTAATAGCAAAAGAGATTTCAGTGGTTATTTTATAATCTGATGATCATTGGCTGTTTTTCTTAATGGAGCCATTTTTCGTGGCCCGTATGTAAGGCTCTGACAGGCTGCGTTTTCCATGACCGCAGAACCAGGTAGTGGAGCACTAGGAACAGAGAGACCTGTTCCTCTCGTGCTCGTGAGTGCCCTGGTGTCCTGGAGCAGCCCGCAGGGAGAGTCGCCCGCCAGCGGTGCTCAGAACGGGCGGCAGGGGCGCTGGCGTGGATGCCGTGCCGCCCTGGCCCTCGGTGCCTGCTGCTCGAGGGCGTCACTGAACCTCCCTGTGCCCGTGTCACCTGTGAGCTGGGAGTCGCGGGGCCGCTTTGCGGAGCGGGTCTGGCTGCCTTGAGGTGCGAGAGCGCTTCATGGACAGTCAGGCACACGTCACTGCCCGTCTCCGCATTCCACACAGCTTTTCAAACTCGTTTGCGAGCAGCTGGCGGCGGCTCTGTCCGGTTGGGAGCGGGTCCCTGCGAGGGGACAGTGCGGTGACCGCCTCCTAATGCCCAACCGGCAAGTTCCCAGTTTTTTCTTCTTTTTTTTTTTTTGAGCAGTCAGTTTTTACACTTGGGTGAATTTGTTTCTGGCATTTAAAAAATGTATCTTATGCCCGTGGAGAATATTGTACTCGCGAGCTCAGCATCACTGCTCAGGATGCCGGGGCCGCGCCCGCCGTGGGCCTGCGAGGCCGTGGCGCGGAGGCGGCCACCGCGCTGGCCAGGGCCCCGGGCAGCTCAGCCGCCACCCGCGCTGGCTGCGACGCAGCCGCTCTGAGTCGTAAGCATTTCGTCAGAGCGCGTCTGTTTGTGCCACGCTCCTCTTTTACGACGGTGCATTTTTTATGAAGCTTTGTTACGATTTGAACTCGTTTTGGAAAACTCTTGTTTTCCTGTTAAAATACCTAAAAGTAGTGTTGTTAGCCCCAGTCATGCTTTCGAAGTCCGTTTGGTTTTGAAGCATTAACTACTTACGGTCACGTGCATGCGTCACGAGCAGAGTCGCGAATGTCCCGCAGAGCCCCGTGTTCCGTTGATGTTCGCGGCTGAACCCCACAGACAGTCTCGTAGCTCCATACTCAGCCACCAGCACAGAAGGGTCCCTTCCTCTAAGAAGACTTCTCATGCAAGTGGCAGCCAATCGCAATTCAGAATGTCCACGTTCTCATCTGGGGACTGCGTGTCGTTTGTGGAGCGCTTGGGTGGGACATTCTCATGAAGGGGAGACTTTCTCTTCCATGCTTCCCTTTCTGGCCCCTTAAAACGCTTCCTCCCGCTTCTGACTTAAGTGCGATTATGTTTCTCATTTACCCTCGTTTCTTCCTCCTCTTACCCTTTGTTGTCATCTGGCTTTAACTGTCTTGCTCTTTTCCGTGTGCACACGCGCGTGTGCATGTTGCATGCTGCTTGTGCATTTGTCTCTGGCACCCGGGAGCTCCCTGGGATCGCAGGGTCAGGTGTCCCTCCCACTCCCCTTAGTGGGCCGCTGTCCTCCCGCGGGTGGCTGGCCAGCACTTCCGGAGCCAGCGTCGCGGTGTTGTGTCAGGGAGAGATGGGTGTCTTTCACTTCCCATCTCCAGAGTAGCTTCAGCAGAATAAAATGGGGCCTGACTGTCGGGGGTGTGTGTGTGTCTGTCATTCGGCCGACTTTGGGGCCCGTGACACCTATGCTTGAAGGTGAGAGAGATGACTGTCATCGCTGACCTCTGGGGCTTACTCCTAGGGTGTTATTTTTCTTTTTAAAGTATTTCGTAATCAGAGCGCAGGGAGTGCTTTTTCTTTCTTGCCATTCGCTTCACTTCACCTTTTGTCTTCATGGCCCTGTGTAGACTCAGATGGCTGACAAGATACAAATGCATTTTTTAACATAATTACTTAGAATGTTACTGCGTGTGGTAGGAAGCGAAAGCATCCTGCTAAAGTGGCCTCAAACAATTGATCATCCAGACCGCGCCCTGATCAGCAGGAGACCCTCCCAGAGAGTTAGAAATTCTCAGTGTGTTGGGAGCTCCTTGTGTTCATGAAAGAGAGTGATTTATTAGCTTAAGAAAATTCTTCCAGATTCTTCCATTCTCAGAAGCAGTTTCTTACGGGAAGAATGACGTAGGGGTCTTCATTCACTACCAGACAGAGGTGACTAAGGAAAAGAGGTACCTTGAAAACTCTGGAGGGTCATTCACTTTCTGTGCAGTCTGTTCCCAGCACAGTTGGAAGTGAGCGTGTTCCCTGCCTCTGGAAAGCCGGAAGGTGCTTGTCCTGGGCGTATGCAGTCAGGCTGGGGGCAGCGCTGCTCAGGGGACGCAGTCAAGGCGCAGCAGCTCGCGACCTTGACCCTCCTCTCGCGGTCTCCTGGTGCATCAGCCCCTTCAGCTTTAAGATGCGGGGTTGAAGCAGACGCGCTCCGCAGCTCAGTTTCTAAAGTCCTGTGAGTCCCTGAGATTTTGCTTTCTCATTAAAATCCATGGTTAAGGATTTTAGGTTTTTTGTCCTTAAAATTTTTACTGTTGTAATGTGAAGATATGAAGATCGGCAGGCAACCACCATTTTCTTTTAAAAAGAGATTTCTAGTGAGAGATCATTTGCGTGACCTTTGTGGAGCACGGCCATACGTCTCCTTAAGTGATCTAAGCAGGTGGAGCTGGCTTCTGTTTCAGACCTTCTTTGAATAGAACACTTAAATAAGTTTACATTTTTGGAAGCTGTTGCTTTATCTATTGATTATATTTTGAGGTTTCTAAGTTTTGTATTTTGATGATCGTCTCAGAACTCACGTTTGAGATAGCGTGGAATAATAAAACTTAAGGAAAGGTCCAAATTCGTTCCTCTCATTAGTTTTGGTATTTTCAAAACCCCCAGGCAGCCGCCTAACGCAGTAGGAATTTGTGTAGAGCTCCCTTTTTTCTTTTTCTTTTTTTTTTTTATTATTTATTATTATTTATGCCTGCAGCACCCGGTCTTCCTAGGTTGTCTCCCTAGGTGGTCTCCCATCCAAGTACTGACCAGGCCCGACCCTGCTTAGCTTCTGAGATCTGACATCAGGCTTATTCAGGGCGGTGTGGCCATAGACCGTGGACCGTGGCTCCACTGGGGCGCCACAGGACCTCCTGCATGTGAAGCAGACGTGCTCATCACTGCACCATGGAGCCACGTCCGGGCATCCCTTTTCTCACAATGATAGCTAATTGTGTCACGATCAGTCGTAAGATTCTAAGTGCTCCGAGCTCGGTGAGAACAGGGAACGTGTGCCTGGCTGCACGTCACACACCCCAGATAAATCCCGAAGGTTGGCTCGCGCTGGGGCGGGCTGCTCGTGGCTTTCAGAGACGCATGCCTCGTGATTGGGGCAAACGGCCTGCAGGCATGGATTTCACACGATGGGTATTTTTCAGAGCTTCAGAAAATTTCCACTTTTTCCTGACTTTGTTTCGACTCTCTCCCTTTTGCCAATGCTGTCTGGAAACTGATCATAGTGGCGAATCAAAGAAAAATAGAAAATTAATATAGAATACTTTTTACGTATGTTAATTTTCTGTTTTTCCCTCTCCTGATTCAGTTTTGGGTTCAGATGCTATAACTCGATAGTTAAGGTTGGCTCTCTCCAAGTGTAGCTTTGGGATTTACTCAGTTCGATCAGTATTGCAATCAGAAAATTCACAAGAACTTCTCACCTTGTGTAAATGCGACTTTTTTTTTTTAACATTTTGAGAAAAATAACCTAACAGTGATAGTGTTTATTTCCAAATTTGCTATTGGAGATGGGTCATCCTGCTGAAAGCTTGATTTTGTAACAAACTGAAATATTTTAACAGCATGGCTCACCACAAATAGTAACGTTCAAGGACTGGCTTATTAAGGGATTCTGCAGATACAAAGCTCTGTTTTGCACAGGGTGAGAATCTCTTAGAAAATGTTCTGATTGCTTTATTTTTATTTTTTTAAAGCTGTGTTATTTTTTAGTTCCTCATGCTTTGGAAGTAACAGTTGAAGAGAGGTGAGGAAAGTTTGTGACAGTTGTGATCGGTGATTAGCTGCCACCTGCCTGAGGTGTCTTCTGAGAGGGACTAACCTCTTTGTGGTACTGGATAAAAAAAGAGCAGGTAACCGTCCCGTTCCTTGTCTGAAAAGTTGTTTTAAATTAACCAACGGAGGCGTCGGGGAGGTGGAGTGCTGCTCACAGGAAGTGTCTGCTCTCCTCCCCAGAGACGAGCAAAGTGGACTACGTGCTCTTCCAGGCCGCCACGGCCATCATGGAGGCGGTCGTCCGCGAGTGGATCCTGCTGGACAGAGGCAGCATCGAGTCGCTGCGAACGTCCCTTCTCACCTACGTCCTGCAGAGGCCCAAGTAGGTGCCGGAGGGGTCCGCCGGGCCGGGGCGGGCTCTGCGCTCCGCGGCCTGAGCTCGCCTGGCTCGGGTCGCTGCTGCGGAAGGAGCGCGCTGGACGTTGGCTTTGTGCCTTTGCTCAGTGCGAAGGTGGCGGTTTGAGCGAAAGCCAGCCGCGGGCTCCCTCGGCCGGCCGTCAGCTTGGGGAGTGTCGGGGGACGAGCGGGCGCCTTGCGGCAGCCTAGGACTGCAGCAGGGCTGTGGCAGGGCTGCATGGGACAGCACCTGGTCTCTCCATGGCCCCCACGGAGAGGGGTCAGGCTGAGGCCCAGGGAAGCGCAGCCGCCTGTCACAGCACACACCGTGTCACAGCACACACCGTGTCACAGCACTGTGAGACTGCGCACACCTGCTGCTCTGTGGTCTTTTCTGTAAACGCGAGGACAGTCACCAGCCACACAGCTTCCAGGGAGACTCAGTTTACAGCCCCCTGGATAGCGAGCCTTCCTGTAAGGAGAGACCGTGCATGTCGCGTGTGCATGGTCCGCACTCACTGCGCAGATGCTGGTTGCTGCAGTCACTGGGAAGGTGGCGTGTGTTCAGAGATGCTGGTCCTGGGAGGTCACATGACGGCGGGGCACGTGCACAGACTTCAAGATGATTCAGAGCACGCTGTTCTATCCTCGGTCTCCCTAAGCTCGCTGGCAGCTTCGGTCAGTGACATTCAGTAGGAACACGGTGTGGCTTCAGCACGCGGCGGGTGCTGATGGCTCTACATGTAGAAACTGCGCGAGAGGCAAAGCTAAGGTTTATGTGTCAGCCCGCCGGGCTCGGCTGCTCGCTCTGTAGGTGGGAGGGCGCACGCGCGTGTGAGCAGATGGAATGGCTCATTTCTTCTGCTTTGAACGGAATGAGAAACAGAGGCCCCAGTTTCAAACCTTTCTTTTTCTTTATTTCAGGTTTTGGTTTTTGATGAGGGCATGGATGTGACACCAGCTTGCCCTGGTGCTGCTCATTTATCACAGTCCCCCCAGCATGGGGAGCACTGAAGTCTGTGTCTCTTGGTAGACTCAAACATGTGATCTCACCCTTAAATGTTATTGATTAGTTCAGAAGCTCTTTTAGAGTTGTTGTAGGCCTCCCCAGCGAAATTGCCCCCTTGTGTATTTTCTCGTGAACAGTGGCACCGTGAGTATGCACGCGCCCTAGGAGAGGCCCAACTGCCGTTGGTCACATCTGATTTCCCTTGCGCGTGTCTGCGTCTGCCCTTGGCCGTCTCAGAGCGTGTGTCCCCTGAGGGCATCACCTCGGTACTTGGTTAGAGCTGCCACATCTCTGTTACCCATGTGACTCTGATGCCACGTGCCGATTGCCCCAGGCATCTGAATAATGCCACTTCTGTGCTTTTCCTTCTTTGTAGATCATTTTTTTGATCCTGGATTTAACCACAGGGTCTACGTTGTACTCAGTTGCCATGCCTCTCTGGTCTCCTTAATCTAGAATGATCTACCTCTTCGTCCTTCATAATGCAGACGTCTGCATCTTGGAGAACGTGCCACAGTGTGGGCTAGAGGCGGGTCGCGACTGGGCGTTGTGCACAGGCCGAGTCCCAGAGGCTGTCACATTGCGCACACATGCCATTGTGCACCTCCCGCTTCGTGCACAGAATTTTCTTTTTTTCCAACTTTTTTCTCCCGATGAAGACAAAATCTGTATAGGATTTTGGATTATAGGAAAGCAGAGGATAATTTTTTTAAAGCAGCAAGCAGTATAGCGTCATAGTTGGGAAGGGGACCGAATCCCGCTTCTGCCACTTACTGACTCTGTGGCCTTGCGCAAGTTATTGAACCACCCTGTGCATTAATTTTCTGATTATTAGAGTGAGTAACATTATTTTACTCTAAAGATTGTTGTGAGGATTGAATGTGTTAATTTTTGCGAAGTTAAAGTATCGCATGTCATAAGCACTCGATAAATGTTAGCTGTTGTTATTCGTTCTCCCAGTAAGTTTTGATTCTTGTTAGTGTAGGTGTTGACAGCTTCGTGTCCGCGCCTGGCCTGAGCGCTCAGCTCTCTGTGCGTTTCCTTTGGTCCGCGTGTCTGAAACCGCCGTGTCCCCCAGAAGCACGGAGTGCGCCTCGGCCCGCTCGCACTGCTCTCCAGGGCGAGACCTCTGTGCTTGTGGGCTTAGTGTACGCGTCAGCTCTGTGTTGTGACAAGGTCCTTCCACTTCGGTCTGGACACAGGGACGCGGGTCCAGTAGATGCCTGTCATGTGGCAGGGGGTGCTCGTTCCCGCGGGCTGCAGAAACAGGCAGAACTGGTGGCCGATCGGGGAGACGATTCAACTCCTGGTGACAGAGGCCTCGTGTTCTCACAGTGAACTGTCAGAGAATTGCTCAGGGAATGCCGTCGGCACAGAGTGGCATCGTGGTCTTGGCAGGGGGCCTGGAAAGGGGAGAACCTGGTGCCAGGAAGTGAAGGCGTTCAGGGCGTCTGTGGTTCTGAGTCCACGTGGAAGGGGCGCGAGGGAAGGGAGCAGGTACCAGCCAGGAGGCACCTTCGGAGTGGGTCACCATGTCATTTATGTCCAAATGGGGACACTTCTCAGAGTAAAAGAAAGCTCTGTTACAACCATGTTGGACAGCAGGTGAATTGGGGGTGTCCCACCGCTCGTCAGCCAGGTTAAGGGATTTGGGTTTTATCCCAAGGGCACGTGGTGGTCGTGCCCTGTGGCATTGTAGAGGCTGGATTGTGAAGTTCAGAGTTAGGTTTTCTGAACCTTACCTTTATGAGATGGTCGTGAAAGGCAGCTGAACCTCTCTGCCCTTGTGGTCTAATGGGCTTTGTAGCATGTTCCCCCCCGAGGGCCAGGGCTTGGAGGCGAGGTTCTCCAGGGGTTCTAGAATCTGTGTTCTCGATGGCAGCATGCCGCCTGCCTTTCCACATCAGAGGGAATGGGTTTCAGGTCATACTGCTCGTTGGAGATGAGGTCAGAATTTCTCTCTTCACTGGTAGACTCTTGACCTGGCTTTTAGTGCACTGACTCACCCTTGCCTACACTGCCTGAGCAGCTTAGTGCCGGTATGTACCGGGCACAGTTTTCAGGACATCGGGTCCTTGTGACCACATGCTGCCATTATCCCCGTTTCACGGCCAAGAAAACCGAGGGAGGCTCTAGGCGTTTCTCACCGAGGGTCACATAGCCAATTGCTTGTGGGGTGTGGGTTCGCACCCAGGTCTTCTGGCTCTGGAGTCTGTGCATCACCAGCAGGCTACGCTGTACTCAGGTGTAAGCATGCTATTAGGGGCGTCAGGCGCAGGGAGGAACTTGGGGGCGTTTCGTATCAGGTGTATGTAAAGTCTCAACTTGGTTTTTGTGTTTTGCAGCCTCCAGAAGTACGTCCGGGAGCAGATCCTGTTGGCAGTCGCGGTGATCGTGAAACGGGGCTCGCTCGATAAGTCCATCGACTGCAAGAGCATTTTCCATGAAGTCAGCCAGCTGATCAGCAGCGGCAACCCCACGGTGGTGAGTGTGCTGCCTGCAGTGCCCGGCGTCGGCAGCTGCAGCCGGCGTGGACCACTGGACGGAGAGGCAGACGCCGCCTGCTCGTGTGCTCGCCTCCTGTTCTCCACGGGCACGTGCCCCGGCGGGTCTGCTCCGCCTCCCTGTTCGCCCCTGTTCCGTGCGGCGCTGTAGCGGTCGTGGTCTCCGTTTTAGTGGCGTAGAATGTCACAGCGTTAGCCGCGTCCCCCCCGTTGCGCAGCTTCCTCCATTTTGATGAACCTTTGACAGCTGCCAGCGACGACAGAGCTGTTTGGATGGAATGGGGAACGAAACCTGACGTCAGGCCACCGCGTGCCCGCCCGCGTGCGCTGTGCGTGGTGTCTGACCGCCAGCCGCACAGCCGCGAGGCTGAGTCACTCGGGGGCCCAACGGGTCCTCCCCTGCCAGTCTCCTGTCCGCCCCTCGGGAACCCTTCGTGCCTGCAGAGTGAGTCTTCGGTCACGGCCACCCTGTCGGCTGCAGGTCTTGGGGACTGGTGTCTGTCTTCAGCCGGAAACCTGGGCTGGAGCTGTGGGGCCCTGATGTGCGTGGCACTGGCCTGGTGGCATAGGCTGCTCCGATTCTCTGTGTTGGGTCCGGTTCCCCTTTCCCAGTTTCTGACCCATCCGAAAGATGCCCGTGCGAGGCTGTGCGTCTTGCAGCTCTGCGAGTCACTCCGCGGCCCTCGTGAGCATGTGTTTTTAGTCACGTCGGTGGGGGTGGGGGCCGTGCTGCCCGTGCCTCTCCCACACGCAGGTGTGTACTCACCCCTCCGCCCCAGCCGCTGCCCTGCAGTCTGCCCGGGACCCTGCGCTGAGCTGCAGGCCTGCCTGGGGGAGCCGGCAGCCAGCCGTCCAGCCTTGCAGTGGCCTGCGCGCCCTGGGGACTTCTGCTCCCCCGTGGAGCTCACCAGTGTGCACACGCCTGCTCGTCGTCCTTGCCGGCTTTGCTGGGCGCTTCACCAGCATGGCTGCACCCACTAGAGCGACAGCTCCGTGAATGGCCGGCGCAGTCAGCACACGGACGCTTCTGCTTTGCTTTGGGTCTGTGTTCTATGCGGTGCCCGGCGTGTCCCAGGAGGCCCAGCCATCTGGGCCACGGTGCCGGCCACGTGTGGCATTTGAGCATCTCGAGCACATGTGGCTGGTGTGACTGAGGAACTGGATTATAAGTACTGTATTTACTTGATAGTCAAGTAGACGTGTGGTTAGCCAGGGCCGCCATGTTGGACAGTGTCGTTCCAGAGACCGTGGTACTCAGAGGTCCAGGTGAAAGCGCCTTCCTCCCGTGGTCTGAGTCCTGCACACGTAGAGGCTGGCCGGAGATGAACAGCTTCAGTGTGCAGGACTGATGCCGGTTGGCCTCGTGTTGTCAGTCAGTCCCCGGGGGCTACCAGAGGCGACAGTGGGGAGGAACCGCTCTTCCTGCGTGCATTGTCACACCGGTGGTCAGGCTGTGGGCATGGCCCCGCTCTGGTGACATGCTTTGTTGCGGACATGCGTGGCTGTGCTTCGGGGTCACCTGCCTCAGCTGCCGGGCGGGAGTCTGTTGTTGGGCTGGATTTTTGTTGCCAGTGTCCAGGTGTACAGTCCAGTGGTGGCCGTCACTGGTGGCTGAGGGAAGACAAGGCTGGCACTGAGGAGCCAGGACCCAGGGGGAGCCTCCCGGGGCCGGGCTGTTGCTCAGAGTGTCACCCCAGCCCCTGCTGCTCGGAGCCAGGCCTTCTCCACGTTTGCGATTCGCTTAAGGACCCGTTGTGTCATGTGACATTCGCAGTGAGGGAGTCCAGCTCCTTGTGACTGACCAGGGTTTAAACTCGAGGGACGCAGACTCGTTGGCACCCACGCACATCCGACTGATGCCTCTCCCTCGCTAGTTTGGCGATCGTGTCTGCCGAGGCTTCAGCGTGGCAGGAGAGCTTCTGTGCCTGTCCCCACCCCCACAGGCAGCTTCTTGGAGCCCCGAGGCAGAAGGCAGCTGTCCCCAGCTCTCAGGAGTGTGCGCTCACGCAGGGACGTGTTCCCGCTTCCGCTCCCCGGGGCGGTCGGCGCGCTAGCATCGTCCCAGCGCGACCTGGCATTCGGACCTTTTTGGGCTGCTGAAGTCCCAGATGTTGTGAGAACGGCTGGAGCACTCGTGGCCGTTAGACAGGACTTGGCTCCATCCGTGGTGCGCGCCCTGGGGAATGGCGGCCGAGTAGCGTCCTCTTGAAATTTTCCAAACAGAAGCATGTTTTTAAAGTTGAGTTTCTTCTAACGGGGTTAGGAACCTCTTATGGCAGGAGAAAGTCAGTGGTGGGAGGTAGAATTTAATGTCGAGATTGCCGGGTGAGTTTAGTGTGGCGGCTGCACTGGATGCGTCACACTAAAAGGCACTCCTGGAGTCACATGGCAGGCTCAGGGCCACCGGGGGCCCCTGCTTGTCCTCACCTGCAGGTCTAAAACGATGTTGACGTTGCAGACCAGGAAAGCTTTTAAACAGATCGTCCTCTCTCTCCGTCGCTCTCTCTCTGTCTCTCTCTCTCTCTCTCTCGCTCAGGCTATTGAGGACGTGCGGGAATGTTCTAGACGGGAGGTTTTCTTAGTCTCAGAGGCGTGAGCAGCAGTGGGAGGGAGGTTTAAACTTTGATAAGAAAGTAGAATGAGAAAGTGAGAACAGCGATGGAGTGTGGGCCAGAAACTTTCTGCAGAGAGGTGATTTTAGAGACATTTGAAAAGAAGAGATAATTGACCTGGTGGTTTTAGACGGGGAAAGGGTTGACCTCACGTGTTAAGTCAGGTGATGAACTCCCATTGGCCAGAAACTGCATGTGGTCTGGTGCCCCGCTCTTTTCCTGAGGCGCCGGTCTGGCGTACGTGTTTGGGGGAGCTCGGGCAGCGTAGCGCACAGCCCAGCACACACGGTTCCTGTGAGGAGAAGGCAGCCCTCAGCGGGCGCTCCTCCCCTGCTGGCCTCACCCTGTGTCGGCCTTGGGGCTCGAACTCTATTAGATCGTCCCTTTTTCTTTAAAAAAATAGTTAATTATGGAAAGCCGGAAGTGTTTATGCTGTTACTATGAGTGAAAACTAATTGTGTGTTGAAAAATCAAAACCCAAAACATCCTCTCTCCTCTAAGGCTTCGCGGCGTGGGTGGTGGCTCCGCACTCTCCAGGGAGCGTACGGGAGGGTGTCCATCACGGGCGTCTCCTAGGGAGACTCTTCCTTCTAGACACAGTGCAGCTTCCCGTGGGTCGCGTCTGACCTTGGAGCTGCTAGTCTGGCCCGTGGCTTCCTGCTCCTCTGCGGCGGGCTGGTTTTCCTTCTGAGGTTGGAGGGGGTACTGGGGTTACTTCATCTCCGTTTGCCGGTGTCGGATCCACCGTCTCCTAATTGGAGAGGAGCAGACACGAGACTCTACTTCTAAGGAAAGTAGCTGCGTTGTTTATTTTAAACTAACGTTCAGGCCAGAGTTTTAATCTACTTCGTGTGAGTTTCATTTCCTTTGAAAGTAATAGGTGTACGTTAAATCGCTTTTGAAGCTATTCAGTTTGGCATTTGAGCCGCCTTTCTTCCTCGTCACCACGACAGAGAAGTGGGTGAGAAATTCCCTGGCCCACAGCAGTGCTCCTGGACGTGACAGCCAGCTTCGCCTCTCATCACAGGTGTCACTGAAGTTTGCTTAGAGGGGCAGCTGGAAGCCTGCTGCATGCACGGCCGCCTTTCATAAAGTTTATTCTTGGTCTCCGAGCTCCCGGCGTTAGAGCCGGGCTGTTACGAGACAGTCCCTCTCTCTGAATGAGTCTTGGCAGCTGGACTTAGTGTTTGAGTGTCTTGTGCTTGTGACAGGAGGCTGGTGAGTAAGACAAGCTACCTCTGGGGTATTTTTTCACTATTATGAAATTAGTGGATTTTACTAGAAATGACAAAGCTGCCGTAGGACTAACGTGAAGACAGTAGTCGCTTAGTTGTCAGTGAATTACCTTGTGACTATTCAGTACTTCAGCGAGAGAGCAGGTCAGACTGTCTTATGACCTGGAGGCCTCATCGAATGGCTCCTACTTGTTTTGCTTGTTTACATTTTCTTTGCACAGTTTATCAACAGCTAAAAATGCAGGGAATACGTTGTGTGTTCGTTTTCCACTTTCCCTGTGCTAGCCGTGTTAGGTGTGGGTGTAAAGGTGACCCTCGAACCTAGGTCACGCTCACGGAGCGCCTGCTCAGCGCTCTGGGGTGCTTCAGTTGTGGCCCCGCTTTACTAATCGATAGCTCTCTTTGTGATTTTTGTTTGGTGGAGGTACTAGTCAAGAAGGTGGACCAAATCGGCAGTGGTTTTTACGACGACGACGGTGACAGTGCAGGTGCCCCGCCCGCACGGTCTGATCCGGGGTGGCCCTGGCCGGGAGGCGGGCTGGAGGCCGGCGGGGCGGCTCGTCCTCAGCCCTGGGGGCGCAGGACCCTGGCCGGGGACCGGGCGTCCTGGCCGGCGACCGGGCGTCCTGGCCGGCGTTGGAACGGTGTGTCCTGCGGGCTCCGGGGCGGCCCCGCGGGCTGGTGCAGACTTCATTGTGGATGTAGTTTTAATTCACTTTGTTATTTGGTTTCTAACTTGTCGGAGATGAAAATGACCAGTTTAGGATGGCTTGTTAGTGCCGGTCACGTCACCATAGCCACGGTGACACCAGCCGAGGGCAGTGGGCAGAGCTTGGGCTCTGGCTCCACTTGGCCACGGCATCAGTGGGCTCGAGGCACCTGCACAGTCACCGCCGTGCATCCACCTGTGGGGACAGCCGCACGACGGGCTTGCTTGGGAAGTGTTCGCTGTGTTGGGAAGATGTCTGGAGGCTGGTGGTGCTCCGTGACCCCGGGTGAGCCCCATGTGCCGGCGCGGCCCCTCACGTGCACGTGGCGATCAGCCCCCTGCTTGCCGCCCCTGAGCGCCGCCCCTGTCTCCCCGAGACCCAGCGCTGACTGCTCAGTGCAAACTTCGTTTCCGACCCCTGTGCGTCACAGCCGCTGTCGGTGGCACAGGCGTCACGTCCAGCCCTGGCTGTGGCAGGGCCCGGAGGAGCACTCGAGGATGCTGGCTGGAGGGCGCGTCCAGAGGCGTGCGCTGGGGTGACCGCTGAGATGTGTGACCTCACGGGCGGGCTTGACGCTCCCCCACTGTCCTGAGTCGGGCTGTCCCCTCCCCTTGGGCTCGCCGTCTGGCTGGCTGCCCGCTGGCTTCCTCACAAAGCAGCGCACCTGCCACGAGCAGCTTTGCCGCCGTGGAGCCGAGCTGGCGATCAGGAGCCTGGGTGAGGGGTGCGGTGCAGGGCGTCCAGGGAGAGGCAGGGGTGCTCTGCTCCCGGCCGGTCACTGCTCTCCAGGAGTTGTTCACCCGGCCTCTGGAGCCGCAGCACCAAGTGTGATCGGGGTTTGTGAGGCCAGTCCTGAGTCCTCATCGGGCTCCCAAGCCAGGGCGCGGCTGGGCTGTGCGTCGTCCTGCTGACTGAGGTCCTTGCTTAGCCCTCTGAAAGCCGGTGACCCTGCGTGCAGCAAGATGTCTGCGCGTGCCTCTCACCATGCCGCACGGTTATGGTCGTGTGTTTCTTAAGCCTTGGGTCACTTCGAAAAGAATACCCTTGCTTTAAAAAATGGTCTTTATTTCATAAGCGTGAAGCGGAAAAAGATGCAGCACAGTGTGTCGGGGTCGTGGTAAGGGCGTGGCAATGATGACCCCTGTGCCTTTGCAGACCGGGCCGCTATACGCGTGCCACGGTGACAGCCTGTGCATGGTGGGGCCATGGCACTCCTGTCGTCTCTGTGCTTTTCTGTACGTTCTAGTTTTTTTTAAGATGAAGCGATACTAATTTTGTGGGAAGAAAAACTTATTTAAAACCAAGACATTCTCCTGTCCAGAGAGCTAAGTCTAGGGTGAGAACGTGTCTTGTCTGTGACGGCCACGAGTGAAGAAGGCCCTTGCTCTTGCAGGCGAACTCGTGCTTTCTCGGTGTGGAACCTCGCTGTTTGCGGGGCTGTGTTTACGCTGCGTCCCCAGAGGTGCCCCACTCCCCCCCGGCTCCTCCTCCGTCCAGGGAGACACTTACCTTTTAAAGTCCCTTCCTTTCTGTGAGTGTGGTGACCTCAGCATGGTTCTCTCCTGTCCTTGCTCCTGCCCCTTCACGCATTTTGGAGGTCTTGACCGCAAACGCATGCATGTCATCCTAGGAAACATTTACTTCTCTCAATAGTAAAGCTTTATTGTGAGTGCACGTTGTTTTAATCGTGAATTAGAGTTACTGAAAATTTGAACATGGTCATAGTTAAAAAAAAGTGCCATTTTGTGGTGAATATACTTTGGCACTAAAAAGCAAGCTGTGGTAAATTATAAATTACCTGTGCAAAACTGTTACAGACCATTTATCCGTAAGAATGACAAGTCTGTGTTCTGTGAGTTCTGGCTTCAGAGCGGTCGGTGCAGTGAGGTCTTACACAGAAAGGGAAGGAGAGAGCTGAGGCTGAAAGACACGGAGCGGCAGGCTACTGGATTGTCTTCGGAACCCTAGGGCCTGTCTCGTGCATCGTGGTAGACCTTTGGGAGTTAGCTTTTCCCTTTGAATTTCATTAATTTGAATTTATTACCCACTTTCCTCACCAAAGCCTAGCCGTGCTTAAAAACCGAGTCCATAGTTGATCACAGTGGTATTTAAATATACGTGTGCAGTGTTGATTGTTGTCACTGTGATCATTAATCAACTACTGCAAAAGAAAGCCGTGTGAACCTGCGTTTTTCTCACCGACAACACGAGGCGCTCGCGTGTCCCGGACGAGTTTCTGACACGGGAAAGGCAGCGCGTGCAGCGCGCCGTGTCCGCGGTCCCCGCGAGCCTGGCGTCTCCACGCAGGGTGGTGAAACCGTACATTCCCTGTGGCGAGTTGCGGGAGGGGGGACATTTTCCTATTTCGAGGTAAACTACAGACTGCGTGTGCGTGTGAGCTGAGCTGGCGTCTTCAGAGCGCTTTGCCCCGTTGGAGGCAGCCTGGTCCACACACGCATCCCGGGGGTGAGGGGCGGGGCGGGGGGTGGCGTCTGTCGTCGGGGCTTCCTGGTGTGTGGGGACTGAGGAACCGCCCTGGTGTGTGGGTTGGTGTGCCCTTGTACGTGCATCAGTGATGCAGCACGCGTGTTTTAATTGACATTAAGAAGCAAGTAGGAATTTAATTCTTTATCCCATTTTTTAGAGGGAAATTTTAGACATAAGCAAAAATAGACAAGTAGTATATTGGTCACCCACGTGACCATCGTTCAGCCTCCACAAATGCAGACTCCGTGGGCCTTCAGGAGTTGAAGTCTCTGTGTGTTAGCTAAGACTGGCCACGATGAGCATCTGTAAGGTCGAGGCACCGACAGCAGAGGCATTTCTGAACAGAGACGCGCCAGCTGGTGGCGGCGATGGCTGTTCAGCTGTTGCATACGCTCGCACAAATAGCCTCTTCTTGACTTTAATCTTTGGTAGTTCAGAGGTAGTGAGCATGTTTCTGTTTAACTCCTGGAAATGCGCCAACATAATTTGTATCCGCTCCGTCCTCGGCACCTCGACTCTGAGTATTCATTCGTCTGAATAAAAGCGGCGGGTTAATACCAGGGGCCTGTTAGAGCCATGGAGCCGTGGAGCACTTTCACTTGGAGAGCTTTTGAGTACTACCGTGTGGTGTCTGGGAGGCCGCGTGCTCTCCCTTTCCATCCGGTTGGAAATCCACTTTGTAGTCATCATGAGACTGCGGAGTCGGACAAGCCCGGCCCCCCGTCTCCCCTCTTTCAGGTGTGAGGTGGGATGTGGGTCGCCGTGGATTCAGTGAAGTGACACGGTCGACCTGGTTCCCTCGGAACGTCCCGTGCTCTCTGCCGCATTAGGGGTGTGTCCAGAGTTGCGGGCTCAGGGGGATTCGGGTCCCTGGGGTTGAGGGGACACCACAGCAGTCACAGGCCACTGAGGGACGAGAGGCCTGGGCGCTGTTTTGTCCTGTTGCGTTGTCTGACCGGGAGGTAGAAGATCTAAAGATAGAACCTGTTTCATTTCATTTGAACAGATGTGTTGAAACAAAGCTTTGGAAAAGCAAAGCCTCACAGTGATTTCTTATCCAATAATTACAGCAAACTCTGGCCTGTTCTATTCTCACTGCGCTGCTGAGTGAATTCTCAAGTTCGAGTAAAACTAGCAACATCGGACTGAGTATGGATTCCATGGTAACTGCAAAAGAATTTTCCAGGTATTGGCACCTTTGTTCTTCCGTTTTAGTGGTCAGGGCACGTGTGTCCTTTCTGCCGCTGCCCCCGGTGCAGTGAGGACGTTCGCTGTGTCTGGCGGAGCAGCCGCCTGTGCCCGCAGCTTGGGCGAGTGTGGCCGACGAGCTGAGGTCACTTGTTTAATCCTGGTCTGCAGACAGAGCAGAAAGGAGCACAGTCCCAGGACCCCTAGTTCACTTACTCTGCTCTCACTGTGCTAGATACAATGCTTCAGTCGCCAGGGCTCTGCCGGCCTTAAAAATAGTCCTGGCAGAGCGCCCGCAGGGCTGTGTTCGGTGTCGCAGATGGTGTGGGCTCTGTCTCGCATGTATTGTTTGGCTCCGGGCGAAGTTACGTGCCGGCGCTGGCTTCCATCGCGGGCCGCCCCAGCCCGCAGCCGCCCGCAGAACCCGCCCCTCCGCCGAGGAGCTTCGTGTCCCAGGGACCGTGCTCAGGGCCGTGTCACTGGGAGGCCGACGGGGGGTGTCCCGGGAGCAGCCCCCAACATGGAGAGCGGCCCCGAGCAGGCAGTGCTTCCCGCTGGGGAGTGCGAGGTCGGTCTGCTGCGTGGCGGCCGCGAGGGGGGCGTCCGAGCGGGCTCTGACGCGCGCGTGTCTGCGTTCCCCGCTGCAGGAGGAAGACCTGCGCCAGATCTTCGTGCTCACGGTGGAGGTGCTGCAGGAGTTCAGCAGGCGGGACAGCCTCAGCGCGCACATGTCCTCCGTGTTCCAGCGCTACCTGGCGCTCGCCAACCAGGTCCTCAGCTGGAACTTCCTCCCGCCGAACCATATCCTTTGCCCGCGGGCACCGCCTTGGTGCTGATGCTCGTGGCCGGCTTAGGCGTAGCCAAAAACACTTTCTTTCTGCTGTTCGTAAAGCTCCTTGTTGAAAGAAAGACGGCTTTTTTACGGCGGGGATCAAATTTGTTTGCTAAGGCACAGCGCAGGGGACTTCTGGGAAGACTTAGAACCTCGTGGACAGCTCTGCAGGCCGCATAAGTGGACGCACGGGGCGGCCACGGGCTCGGCTCCTGAGGGGCAGCGTCATCCCCGGGGGGAGGGGAAGGTGGGGCGCCCAGTGCTGTCACGTGGGCCATGGGCTCGGCTCCCCGATGGGCAGCGTCATCCCTGGGGGGAGGAGAAAGTGGGGTGCCCGGCGCTGTCAGGACACGCCTTCTCCCCTAGGCGCGTTTGCGTCCTCTGACTTGACCCTTGTGGACGACGATGCTGTTCAGGTGCAGTAATGAGGGAGTGATGTTTATTCCTCCCTCACATCTAGAAGTACCAACGTGTCATTTTCTGGCAAACTGCTCGTTAGTGGCACAGAAGAGAGTTACGTGCGTTAGAGGATCGATGCGGACGGCTGCTCTTTGTCTGCCAGTTACTGAAGCAGAGACGTTTGTGTTTTAGAAAGTGGAGCCGTGGCTTGGACTTTGTGACTCGCTGTCTCTGGGGACACTGCTGCTCGCTGACACACTGAAGGAGGGAGGCACATCCTCGTTCAGGTCTCAGCGGATCTCGGGCCGGTCGCTTAACCCCTGAGTCTCAGCTCCCCCGATGCGAAACAGGGCTGCGGGCTGTTCGGTGGACGCCGCGTCACCTGATGTGCAGTCTGCGTTCAGGGTCAGTCCGTTGCCGCGACGATCTGCGGCAGTTGTTCTCGGCGCGTCGTGCGCGTCGTCCTGAGCCATCTTAGTGTCGGGCAGGTCCTCAGCTTTTCCTTGTCGTTCTTGAACCGGACGTATTTGACGCGTGTACGTCAGTTCCTTTTAAACGCCCCTTGTTCTTGGTCTGTGATGCTCCCTCGTGACCAGACTCGGTGCTCGCTCTCTGCCGGGACACCGCAGCGGCGGCGTGGCGGCCTCAGCCTGTGTGTCCAGGACACGTGCGTCGGCTAAGCCCATTGGGGCCGTGTCCACGCAGAGCACTTGGCTGAGGCGGCGTCCGCCAGGCTTTTCCAGTGTAGAGTTGTTGTTTCTTTTCGCAGTTGGTAAGTAATTGTGCTCTAAGGCCACGTGAGCCTCCTGTTGCTCCAAAAATTTTTCATCTCCGCCAGCATCATCCGAGAGTTCCAGGTTCTTCATATCTTGGCAACCACTTGTGTCTTTTTGTGCATAGCCACCCTAATTCACGTGAAGTGGCATCTCATCGTAGCTTTGATTTGCATCACCCTAATGGTTAATGTATTGGGCATCTTTTAATGTGGTTATGGGCCATTTGTGTATTTTCTTTGGAGAAATGTCTATTCAAATCCTTTGTCCATTTTTTAATCGTGTTGTCGTTTAAAAATTTTTGAGTCGTAAGAGTTCTTTACGCAACATACATGTGTGAAACAAACCCCTTAGCAGATACGTGACTTTCAAATATTTTCTCTCGTTTTGTGGGATGTGTTTTTACTTTCTTGAAGATGCCTTTTGAAACAGAAATTTTAAATTTGATGTCCAGTTGATTTTTCCCTTCATTGCTTGTCCTTTTGATATGTTTAAAATGGCTCTGCATAATCCAAGGTCAGCATGATTTTTAAAACATACTATCTTTTAGAGCATCTTTAGGTTCCTGGTGATATCGAGCAGAAGGTACCAAGAATCCCCAGGTGCCCGCCCCCAGCAGAGGTCACGTTCGTTTCAGTCGACGAGCCTGCACAGACACGTCGTCACTCAGAGTCTGTAGTTGACTTTAGGGCTCCCTCGGTTCCGTGTGTTCCGTGGGTTTGGACAGGTGTCTGCTGTTGTGGCTCCACTGTTAGCGTCACAGCGTTCCACTGCCCTGGGACCCTCTGTGCTCTGCCTGCTTGTTTAGTCCTCTCCTCAGACCCCTGACGGCCACTGATCTTTGTACTGTCTCCATAGTTCTGCCTTTCCCAGAATGCCATGTCACTGAGTCACACAGCATCAGCCTTTTCCGATCGGCTTCCCCTTAGCAATGTGTAGTTAGGGCTCCTCCATGTCTCTTTGTGGCTCAGGTAAATAGTCCCGCGTCTGGATGACAATTTCCTTATCCCTTCACCTACGGAAGGTATCTTGGTTGCTTACGAGTTTTAGCAATTACGAAGAACCACCCATGTGTAGTGAAGTTTCTCCTTTGCGTAAATAAATACTAAGGAGCGAGCTGCTGGCAGCAGTACGTTTCGTTCTGTAAGAAACCACCGACCAACCGCCTTCCAGAGCGGCCGCGCCAGCCGTGACGGAGACGTCTGTCGCTCTGCGTCCTCGCCAGCACGTGCTGGCGTCGGTGCTGTGTTCCCGGGTCTGACCGCTCTAAGAGGGGTGTAGTGCTGATTGCAGTCTTGTGGTTTCAGTTGGCAGTTCCCCGGCAACGCACCCTGTGGAGCATCTTCTCAAGTGCTTGTTTGACATCCGCGTGTCTTTGGTGAGGTGTCTTTTGAGGCCTTTGGCCTGTTGTGTAGTTAGGCTGTACGTTTTCTTACTGAATTTTCAGAGCTCTTTGCATATTTTGGATACTGGTCTTTTATCACGTCTCGTGCAAATATTTTCTCCCGGTCTGTAGCTTGTGTCATTCTCCTGACGTTGTCTTTCACAGAGCAGGAGTATTTAACTTCAGTGAGGTTCGCCTCATCAGTTCTTCCTTTCATGGATTGTGTCTCGTGTGTCACATCTAAAAAGTCATTGCTAAACACAGGACCACCCGGGTTTCCTCCCATATTATCTTCTAGGAGTTTTACGGTCTCGCCTCTGCACTCAGGCCTGGGCCATGCTGAGTTGTCATCTGTGACAGGCGTGAGGTGTGCGTCCAGACCATTCGCGTGCGTGCGGGTGTCCAGTTGCTTCAGCACGTGAGCTGAAAGGACTGTCTTTGCTCCTGTCAAGGTCAGCGGACGGTCTGTGCGGGGCTGCATGGGCCCTTCTGGTCCGCAGGTCCGTTTGCTCACCAGGCCCATGGTTTGGGTCACGGCAGCTTTTGAGTAAGTTGGACTGTGTCAATTCTACTTTGTTCTTGTGTTTAAGGTCACAGAGACTTAATCCTAGGTTTTCTGCTAAGAGTTTTATATTTTTAGCCCTTACATTCATTCTGTCCTCCATTTTAAGTTGATTTTGGTGTATGGTATGAGGTAGAGGGTCCAGCTTCGTTATTTTGCCTGCGAATATCTTGTTCGTGCACCATTTGTTGCAGAAGGTGTTCTTTCCCAATCGTCTTGGCCCCTCGTGTACCACCCCCGGCTGTAAATGTGCAGGTGTGTCTCTGGCTTCTGATTGTCCCATGGTCTGTATTTACGCCACACTGTCTTGATGACTGTAGCTTTGTGGTAAGTTTTGAAATCAGGAAGTGCGAGTTGCCCAGCTTTGTTCTTTTTAAAGGTTATTTTGCCTTCTCTGCGCCCTTTGCGTTTCTGTGTGGGATTCAGGGCCAACGCCTGTTTCTGGGGAGAGGCGCTGGTGTCTCGGGCGGGCCTGCGGGTCTGTGGGTCGGCCGGGCCATGCTGCCACGCTAACTCGGGGCCCGGCCCGCAGCGTGGACTGTCTTTCCATGCAGTTAGGTCTTTAATTTCTTTCCACACCATTTCACCGTTTTCAGAGAAGTTGGAGAGTTTTGTTAAGTTTATCCCTGAATATTGTATTCTTTTTAATTCAGTTGTAGAGTTGATTTTTAAGTTATTTTCATATCATTCATTGCCAGTGTATAGAAATAAAACATTTTTAATGTTGAAGTCTTGTACTATGTAACCTTGTTTATTAGCTCAAATTGTGTTTTTTAGTGGATTCAACATGTTTCTGTATACATGATGTCTTCTGTAGACCATTGTTTAAGGACTATTCTGCGTAGGCTTTGTGCAGAAAGTGACTCCTCAGAGTCCCCTTCCCAGGTCTGCGTGGTGCAGGGGCCACAGCTCTCGGGGTGTCGTGCGTGCCGCGTCACCTCCTCTGAGCTGCCTCCTCAGCCACCGTGCCCGGTCTCACACTTGCACGAGGCCAAGACAAAACCCAGCTGCTTTCTTTCTGTTCGTGATGAAACAGTGTCCTGAGACAGCGTCCTGGTCCTGTGAT
Organism: Pteropus medius; assembly: GCF_902729225.1. Classification (NCBI taxonomy): domain Eukaryota; kingdom Metazoa; phylum Chordata; class Mammalia; order Chiroptera; family Pteropodidae; genus Pteropus; species Pteropus medius. The sequence continues at coordinate 4,206,445 of NW_024340693.1, read as the reverse complement.
GCTCTGTCACCCGTTATCATTTAAAAATGGGCCCTGAGGTCCTGGGAGGTCTGACCTCTGCCCCCCGTCAGAACCCCCTTCTGGGCTCCTCCTGTCGCAGCCGCACTCGTGGGCCCCACTTCCTCCGCCCCGGCCCCTCACACGTGGGCCGTCTCTCCCCTTCTTTGCCTGGTCACCTCCCTTCTGAGCCTCAGCTGTGTACCCTGGACCAGCTCAGGTTTCTTCTGCTCTGGCTTCTCATACGCATGTTAGATGTGATTTACTCCCGCTTGGCTCACTCCTCAGTTGTAAATTTTCGTTTGTGAGCTGACTTGAGTGATATCTGTTTACCCACCGGTTGGGAAGCTCACGAAGGCACGGGCCATGCTTTTGTTCGCTGTGGTGTTCGCATCTTGCACGGGGTCTAGCATGTAGTACTAGATGCTTTACAAATTTGCGTCATTTAATTACTGAGGTCAGATGATTCAGAGCATGATTTCAGTTCTTGAATGTTTGTTTATGCTGCTCATATTGTTTAGCTAGCAGTTCACCTGGTGTCCATAAATACTTAAGGGTTTTGGCATAGCTGATTATAAATGACAATATCGTTTTGTAATACGAATGCTTGGCAGGTGTGTTTGGTATGTTGGCTTCAGTAATATTTCTTTTTTTAGTTGGGTTACACTGCCTTTTATTGGTATTCTATTTTTGTGGATCTGATGTGGTTTTGGTAAATTTTTAACTCAACCTCTTGGGGAAAGCAAAGTCGATCACGAGGTGGTAACGGTGTGGGTCCAGACACCGTCACCTCAGGGTCTCCAGCAAAGCCGGCGTCACCCCCTGGAGGTAGGGCTTGGGGACGCATGGGGGAGGTCAGCGCTCCTGCATTTTAGAGGACTTCTGGTCCTTGGACCGTACGTGCTTGTTGTTCACAAGAACAACTGGGCTTCCTTTGCTTCTGAAAGTTTGCTTTTACTAATGAAGCAGCCTAAAAAGAATTTGGGAAGACAGAGAAATCAGTTCCTTTTGCTAAATGTCCACTGTTGCTGCAAGTCTGTGTTGCAGAGCGCTCCCTGCGGGGGGCGGGGGTGGGGGGTTCAGACTCCCTGCGGTGCTGGAGGAAAGTCTGTAGCTATTGTGTGACTCCCTAATAATCGGCTTTACTGCCAGCCACACAGAATGATCAACCTTACCTAGGGCGTTAGGAGATGGGCATGTGTGAGGTCACGTGTATTTCCAGAGATGACCTCGCCCCTCATCTGAGAGCTGTGTGCTTGTGGGAACCAACTTGGCTTGTTGTTTGAGACCTCAAGACCTGTTTGAGACAGAAGACCAGGATGATTCCTCTGGTGACATCATGGCGAGAGGGGAGGGTGCCATTGAGCTCTGTCCTCCTGGCGCTCAGCCCAGTGTGTGCATGTCTCCAGTCACGCAGTTGGAGAACAGGGCAGGTGACACGTTTTTGTGCCTTTGGTTCCTCAGAAGTTGGTGAGCTTTCCTAAGTGGACAGTTTTAGAGTTGGTTAGGGGCGTGCGGCTTGTGCTTGGTATACTGACAGCAATGTCACTCCCGTTTCTTGAACGTGGTGAAAACGTAGAAAGGGAAAGTAGGACCAGCCGCGGGCGACCGATGTTTGCAGAGAGACAGGGTCATGGAGCTTGAAAGCAGCTCTGTGTGCTTGTGCTATTGGTTGATTTTTATTTGGTTACAAATGAATTATTCTGATACACTATATAAATTACTTGAGTTCAGTATTCATCTTAGAAAAATGTGTAAAGCCATAGCTCTCAAAATTCTTGATTTAAAACGTGATTTGAATTTCGGTGAACGATAGCCATTTAACTGGTATCGATTTGTTGCGACTCCTGTGTCCTAAACTCTGGCACGTGTATGATACGTGTAATAAGTAAATAATCACTTCCTTGTTAGACTTTTCTTTTACGGTGACATATTTGGATGAAAAAGATTAAACAGTATAATATCCAGATATTATGACATATCAAAGCAGTACTATGAACCAGAACTTTTGAAAGCTATAAGAAGGAAACTCGCTTTATTTAAAACTATTGTTTTTAAAAGAAACATTCAAACTTTAAATAATTAAAAAAAAATACCATCTTAAGAACAGAAGTGCTGGAAGTGGCAGGCCCTCGCTCTCGTTTTTAATGAATCCCACTCCTCACTCGGGGGTGCACTGGCATCCTGGGCTCTCCTACACACACAGAAATAGTCGGTGGGCAATGCCACCTTGAAATGTGAGCTACCTGCTGCTTTACGTTGTTTTGAATGTACAGACGTGGTCCAGGCCTGCGTGCGAGTATTGTGTTCACAGTGTGAGATGCTGCCAGCTAGTTTTCAGAATTGAGAAGTAGCACGTGGACAGCCATGGCAACAATATATCAGGCAACGGGGAAGGGTCCTCCGTCTCCTGTTGAAAGGCAGCCGCCTCGGCACATTCCGCCCAGTCTGCTAACGAGAACGTGGCTCTCGTGGGAATAGCGTTGTTCTTAAAAACTTCTCCTGTTTATTATTATGTTCTCTTTATCGTTTTATGTTCAAGGTTTTATTAAAATGCTTTTGGGGATATTTACATATCTTTTAGTGGAGAGAACTTTGTAATGAAGTTTCATGGTTGCATCTTACACACACCACACGTGCACTTTGTTATGAAAAGGTGCCGTTGGTCATGATCCTGCTGGGCCGGAGGGCAGTAGGAGGTGCTCAGGTCCGCGGGGAGGTGCTTAGGTTCGCGGTGCTGCAGGCCAGGCCCTCAAGGGACAGGTAGCACGGCCTCTGTGAGCTTTCTTGACGGAAGGTAAACATCGTGTCCAGCTAAAAACCCCTTCCAAGCTTTGGCGCTGGGAAACAACGTGTAGAATGATGTGGCATTCAGTCGGGGTGGCATGCTGTGCGTGAGGATCCATGTGGACAGCTGCAGGCCCCAGGGGGCTGGTGAGAACATGAGGTCACCTCAGAGACACCTGGCTCCCTGAGGGTGGCTCCTGGTGCTCCTTGCTCGCGGGTGGATGGATGGCCCCTTCTGAGTCCGGGCTGGCTTTGTTCTGACCGTCCCTGCACCTCCGCCAGGGGGCAGGCCAGGGCAAGGAAGGTGACGCGAGCTGAGCCTGATGGTGAGCGCTCGGAACCCAGCCGGCGACTTTACTGGCACAGCTGCAGTGCCCTCGCCGCAGACACAAAGCGATGTCGGATTTGCAAAGGGAGTTAAGCAGTGGCCTGTAAACACTGGCTTCCAAAGCAGTGCCACAGCATTTCCCGCTCTGCGCGAATGATTGGGGCATCTATGGAAATGCGGCATACGAACTTGGACGCCCCTAAGTCCTGCGGGCTGTAGTGTGGACGGCTCTTGCTGCGGCCTCTCGCGGAATGGCGAGAATGTGCCTGGTGGACGTCTCAGTGCCGGGCATTTGCTGGCCACTGGTGGGGGCCGTACTTACTGCCCATCTGCCCCCAAGCCTGCCCCGTCCTTAATGAGCCCGGCTCCTGTGCCCGCGACGCCTCATGAACTGTGCCCGTACACCCTGTGGCTGTGCTGCGGTGACTCTCTGTGCGGTGGGTACAGTGTGTGCCAGCAGCGTGTTTGGTGCGGGACACCGGAGCATAAACACGACGGCATCTTACATGCGCGCCCGCAGGATTTTCCGCACACCGCTGAGTTGTGCGTGTGGCGTTGCCGTTCGGTTCCTCCGTGTGAGGAGTGTTCCTTCTTCGGGGTGCCTTGCGTTTGCTCTGGACCATTCTTTGAGGAAAATGCCATTTTTCCAGGCAGACTGTGGAGACTCCCACGTTGTGTGCGCCTTGAGCCGCTACAAGCACGGGGGGGAGCGATGGGAGAAACGCGCGGAACTTGGCTTTTCCTCTTCTCTGCGCACGTTGGCGTCTGCTTTGCATTTTTCCTTTGTCGCCACCGTTGAGCTCCTGAGCCTCCAGGTGCGGCGGGTTTGTCGTGCGAAGGAGCCGTCACTGTCCTCTTGCGTTCCTGGAGCTCCTTCCTTCCGCAGGCCGCCTGTCCGCTAGCCGCCCGCGTGCCACGTGGCACGTGCGGAGAGGCTCAGGCTGCCTCCGCCGCGTCCTTGCGGGGCGGCTGCTGTCACGTCGAGGGTGATCTCACACCTCAGACGAGCAGGACTGCTGCCGCTGTTGACCTTGACTCCGGCCACTGGGCAGACACTACATAGCCATGTTCGAGTCCTCCCAGAACGTGCTGCTGAAGCCGACGGAGTCGTGGCGGGGCGCGCTGCTGGACGGCAGGGTCATGGAGCTCTTCTTCACCGTAAGTCCTGCCTTGTCGCCGGCGGGGGGCCGGGGCACGGGGGTCCTTCCGGACGGGTGGACAGACGGCCTCGCCCCGCCAAGGCCTCCTCTCCAGTCGGTGTTGCTGCTCGAACAGATCGTGCAGACACGCCCTGGCCGGTGCGCGAAGCGTCGTGTCACCATGCAGGGCTCGACGCCCCGGAGCTGACCGCTCACACCGTGTGGCGCAGGCCCAGGGGAGCGTCCGCTTGCTGTGGGTTACAACTGTTCACGTTTGCCACGTTAAACATTCGCACTGGGAACCCGAAACAGTAATTCGTTAATTCATTTAAAAAGAGCAGTACTAAACCGACATAAGTTAACGGAAGTGACACCAGTGAGCGAATAGCTGTGCTTCTGATGATAGCGAGAGCAGTTCGGTGAGGCGTGGCGTCCTACACGCCGCCGGCCCTCTGCCGCCAGCCTTCCCCGCAGATGGCCAGCCCCAACTTCTGCCTTCATCGGCCCGGAGCCGCCCGCCTGCGCGCTGGGCGTGGGCAGGGCAGGCGCGGGCTTAGTCGCAGCAGGAGAACAGCTCTGCCGTAGCGACAGCGGCCAGGGCCCTCGCAACCCCTGCGAGCGCCCGGAGCAGGCCGTCTGTCCCCGCGGTCTGCGTGCGGGGCTCTGTGGGGACGCGCGCCCTGAGCGTCACCTGCATCCTCTCCCGAACTCAGAGAAGTGATGACTGTCAGTGTCAGATCGCTGCCACTGAGTTAAAAATCCTGTTCCTGCCTCGTCCGGCAGAAGCGGACGCGTATCCACGTGCCGTGCTGCGTGTGGCTCACTCGGGGACAGCAGGTCCCGCTCCAGCAGTCTGGAAAAGGCGGAAAAGTCGCTGGCGGTCCTGGAAACTGCGGCCCGGACCCGAACAGCTGTCTGGACACACTAGACAGCTGCTCCTGTCAGCTGTGACCTGCCACAGGCAGACAGCTTCTGAGCTTGAGAGTTAACCCATTTCGCGTCGTCATTTTAACAGTTTTGTGTGTGCGGCCTGTCACTTTCGTTTAAGCGGTTGATAAAACTATTTTAATTTTGATACAAAAATGACACTGGCTGAACTTTTTATTTTATTCAGTTCTGTTAAATTCACTTTCAGTTCTGTGACCTCGTTACCTGACTCGAGGCGGTTGTCCACCAGCTCTCCGTTTGTCTAGGTTTGAGCAGCCGCCATGAGCGCACCGTCGGAACCTGGGAGGTTCCAGGCTGCGTTCCGTGCCCCGGAAGTTCAGCCTTCCCGGTTTCTCCTTGTCCCGGGGGCGGGAAGAACTGGCCCCGTGCGTTTTTCTTCTCACTGTCGCTCCCGGTCTCCTTCCTCTGCTCTCGGCACCAGCGGTGTCCTCCGTCAGCCCCCGCTCGGCCGGCCACGCTCGCTCTGTGTGGGCTGCGCTGCCACAGGCGGGCCTCCCGCCCCGCGTCTCTGCGGTGACCCCTGCTCTATATTCAGCACAGGCCGCCCCAGAGGCCAGGGCCGCATAATCCCAGTGCTTACGGAGGCTTGCGTTTGGAAGGGCACCGGCGTCTCGGGCTCGGCACGTCCCACGGGGCCCCCCGCTCCCCGCTCCTCTCTCCGCTCCTGTGTCCTTCCCGCCTCCCCAGTCACCTCCCCAGGAGTTCAGCTGGCATGGCTCCTTCCCACCCCCTGCCATTCTGTTCTGATCTGTGGAACGCAGTTCAGACGCTAGAGCTCCTCGGTAACACTGACCTCGGAGAAGGGCACGAAGCTGCGCAGGCACGTAAGACCGAGGCCCCGACGCATCATGCGTTTTACGTGCCCGTGTTGCAGAGAGCGTGAATCGAGCTGGACAGGGCAGGCAGGCTCTGAGGGCGGTTCCCTGTTTTCACTTTATTTTATTCTGTTACATAATCAGCGTTAGTTATTTCATTGAGAGTATTCTCTCTTTCGATGTGTCACTTCTAGCCCAGGAACAAGCAGCCATAAGGCTCTGTGTGCAGAGGAGAAACCCTCTCGCCCCACGTTGCCTCGGGCCCCTGACAGAATGCACCCCTGGGTGTCACGAGTGCGTGAGTGTCGATGAGGTCAGGGGCACGGCGCGGAGACCGCTCAGCTGCGCTGTTCGGATGAGGAGTCCGGGGCGCGGTTGTTCGGAGGTGGACAGTGCGCACGTGTGAGTTTGCGTGTTGCACTTTCAATTCACTACACGAGATGTAGAGCAGCAGAACGTATTTTGAAACACGTGTGTTCTAGAGCAGAGATTAGCAGACTTCTGAGAAGGCCAGGTCATAGACGTGAGGCCGCGCAGGTCACGTGTTCTCTGAGGCAGCCACTCGGCTCTGCCATTGTAGCATGACCCTAAAGCTGCCACAGACGGCACCTAAGCACACCGGAAGCGTCCCAGCAGAACCGTATCCACTGCTGCAGAAGTGCGGGTATCGCGTCATCCTCCCACGACGCGGCATGGTCTTTGAGCGCCCCTCCCCAGCCACGCAGATGTGGGAGCCGTTCTGCGGGCCACGATACAGGCGGGCGGCCAGGCTCGGACCTGGGCTGTGGTTTGCAAACCCCTGTTCTGGACCAAAGAGGGTGATGCTGAAACGTGTCAGCAGAACAGTTAACCTCGGGGCTTTGGGGCATTGTAAATGCCGTAGAATCTTAAGTTCCGGGAGTGGAGGCGAGTGGACTCGGCGGGCGGGTGAGCATCCATCGTCTGCTCACAGTCCCAGCGCTGCGGCTGTGAGTACTCAGAGCAACACCTCAGCGTCGAGTGCTTTTAATTATTTGCAGAGTCAGAGTGAACATGACCCGGAACAGAGAATAAACGTTTCAACCTGTGTGGCACTCAGGAAGCAGAGAGGTTTGTGTAGGAAGAGAAGCGACGAAGTAGGGAACGGTCACAGTGAATGTCGCACAGTTACTTTTCCTTCCCAAGATAAACACCTGCTTGCTTTGGCTGTTGTCCTTAGTCAGGTTACAGATCACCTCTGAAGCCTGAGAATGCGAGTGACCCTGCGAGCTTAGGGGGCGGGGTGTGGGGCGCGTCCTTCCTCCAGGACACGGATGCCAGGCATTCCACGTCCACAGCGCGTCGTCGAAACAGCTCCTAGATGGGTTCCAAGTGGCTGGAAACGTAACGTAACTGTGCCATTTGTTTCTAGAGCTGTTAGCCTCGATTAACCACGGTGTGCAAGGGAACGAGCCCCAGGCAGACAAGGCTCGTGTGCGGGTCGGCTAGGGTGCCTCGCGGCCGCGTGTGTGCTGGCTTTCTGCCTGTGCAGCTGTTCATCTCGCCGAGGCAGCATCTGCACACTCCTGGGCGGACCGTCCGCTGGCTTCAGCAAGGGCTGCAGCGAGGCATAGCCGGCATAGTGCAGATGATCTCGGCGTTGCCGTTTTTAGAAGCGGCCGTCCGTCTGACTGGCTGGCGTCTGCTTCTCCCTTTGTCATACGTGCTGGAGAGAGCTCAGTTTTCCAAATGCAGGTAGCCCTCAGTTCCAAGTTAACCGCTGTGTTAAAAGCCATGGCCTGTAATGTGAGGTGGACTGAGGGACGATCCTCCAATGTAGTTTAATTCAGGAATCAGTCTTCAAGAAAGAACCAGCTGCGGTGAACTTTCTCTTACCACGTTCGGCATGACGGACACGTGACCCTGATGAGAGAAGGTTATTTTATGGGCTAGTGGTTCTTGTCGCAGGTCCACCGCAAGATCCGGGAGGACTCGGACATGGCCCAGGACTCGCTGCAGTGCCTCGCCCAGCTCGCCTCGCTGCACGGGCCCGTCTTCCCGGACGAGGCCGCCCAGGTCGAGTACCTGGCGCGCTTCATCGAGGGGCTGCTGAGCACCATCAATGGGTAGGCGCAGGGGCCGCGGGGGCTCTGGGGGCTTGCAGGGTCTCCGTCCCGGGGGGCAGAGTGCGGGAAAGAAGCCAGTCACGCTGCCCTCTTGTGTTCTGAATTTGAAGTTAATATGGAGACACGCCTTTAAAAGTGAACGGATAAGTTGTAATCTCTGCGTGTTTGGGAATGAGTAACTGTGACGTGTCCTCACCACCGCCTGGTGACGCTCCTGCCTGATTTGTAGAATCGAAATAGAAGACTCGGAAGCCGTGGGGGTCTCCAGCATCATCAGCAACCTGATCACGGTGTTTCCTCGGAGCGTTCTGACCGCCGTGCCCAGCGAGCTGTTCGCCTCCTTCGTGAACTGCCTCACGCACCTCACCTGTTCCTTCGGGCGGAGCGCCGCGCTGGAGGAAGTGGTGAGTGACGGCCCGGTCCCCGGGAGCCGCCCTGCCTGCGGGCGCCGCGTGCGGCCGCGGGGCATTCTGGCGCACGCTGTTGTTTATGAGAGCGTGTTTTCTGGCAGTCTGCTCGGGAACGTGACTTTTAAATATTCGTGGATTGAAATTATTTTAGTAGATTAAATGTATTGGTCTTGAGATTTTGACTTGGAAATAATTTGGTACCTGAATGTAGGAAATGGAATGAAATGTATGTCAAAAGCCCATTTTTAGCAATAAAAACTTTAAAGGTTGCTGCTAACTCCGTGGTAAAGTCTTGATTACATGCAGCTTTGAATGTTTCTAGAGAAATTTTGAATTTTGGATTTCTGGAAATTATATGAATATAATAGTTCAAATATTTGTAACCATTCTTATTTTGATCAGACTGCGCTCTTCAATTTTTTGGTGCTGTGGTTTAATAGCATGTCTTGGTAGAATTTAATTTTCAGGAAAATTAAGACCAATAACAGCACTAAAGATGTTTTGGGCACATATTTTCAGATATATATTTTCCAGATTTTTATATTTAATTTGGAAAACATGTACTTGAACTCCTTGACAGCTGTGTTTGTAACAGCCATGAATAAGCACATGAATCATGGGAAATAATGGATGTTTTTCCCTGCAGAGTAGTCATTAAATTGGGGCACTCGTTTTTCTCTTTACGAATCAAAATGTGGATCTTTTCAGAGATTCTAAGGGAACAAAAACTGTAAGTCTGTCAGAATTTCATGCCAAACTTTCACCGAGTTGTTTGTTTGGGCGTCTGGCAAAGTGCACGTGGGCTTTCCGTGTCCCTTCAGAGCGCAGAGACTCGGGGGTGGCTGTGTCTGGCCGGGGCAGCGGTCTGATGACACAGCAGGCCAGGCAGATGCTTGCACGCCGGAAAAGATGTGGGTCGTGGAGGAAGAGAGGCGGTAGGCATCGTGCGCGGGGTTTTAATTTTCCGGAGCAGGGGGGTGGGGGGTGGATTATGTTCTGTGTGTGGAAATACAGTGGGCTTCGGTATTTACTTTATTCAGATGATCGCAAATCCTGACTCACTCAGGTGTCCTTCGGCGTGGTTTGTTGAGCTTTGTCTGCCCCCCCCCAGGTTCGTGTGTTTTCTCTTCTGAATCTGGTGGATTAAGCAGCACGTCAGTCTCTCATGTAGAAACACAGGGACCTTGGGGTTTCTGTTAGCGGGTTACAGGTGTCCCAGACGGTTTACGGAAGAGTTGCTGGGAGATGCACAGCGTTCTTGGCCTGAAGAGCTTCAGGTTAAAGTGGGTTTATCGTGACCAGGAGACGCTGGGGTCGTGACACCCAGGTGGCTGTGCTCGTCTCGTGCGTGTGGGGCGCTCGCTGCAGCCGAGGGTCGCTTCTTTCTTTTCATCAACCAGTTTCTTTTAATTCTGTGACTTTAAAAAAATGTTTTTAAAAAATAATGTTTCTGCAGCGTGTCGCATGGCTCCTAGTGGCTCGGCAGGGCGGGGGCTGCACGCAGGGTGCCCTCAGACAGCAGGGGCCCCCGCCTGCTAACTCCGTGGTAAAGTTCTGATTACGTGCAGCCTATGGCCCCCTGGGCGCCTGGCGGTTGTGGTGCTGGCACGTAGTGGCCGTCGAGCTGGAGTGGAAAAGCACAGAAAGAAAGGACCTCTCAAGTTAAAATGAAGAAGTGGAGGGATCTACAACTGCTTTGGGAGTCGGTGTGGAACAGAGACCGTGAGCCGGGGGGAATGGTCTGGTCCTGAGCCAGGCTGTCATCGCCTGCTGGACCTTGGGGCCAGCTCAGCCTTGTCCCGTCCTGGTCCCCGTGCTGCAGTGAGGGCTGTGGTTTCTCCCGCGCCTGGCGGGGCCTGCCCAGTGTACAGAGAAGTGCAGAGTGCCGGTGACAGACGTGGAAGCCGTGTGACGTGTCCTGTGTGCCACGTGAGACCGCGCTTGGTTCCTCATTCTCTGCAAGCCAGTGACGTCAGAGGTGGTTTTCTTTGTAAGTCTAATTCTGTGCAGTGTTTTCTGGTTTCCTTTGACACGGAAGGAGCGTCTTTTCCCAGCAGGAAGCAGACTCCGCGTGCGCCCTGGCTTTATTGGGGAGGATCATCCCAGAACGGGGTTCAGAGAACGTGCAGCCCGTCCCCATTTTTAGAAATGCGTGGCTCTGGCCAGGATTAAGTTGCTGTAGCCAGATTTTAAAAAAGAGGGTCTCGATGCTCATGTGGTTCGTGACGCATGTCCTCACTGGTGGCCATGGCCGTGCGTGAGGAGACCCATTCACCGTGGGGCCCCTCCGGCCCGCAGCCTCCTGCTGGCATTCCTGGGCCGGCTGGAGGCTTCCTGAAGCCGAGCGTTCTTCCATTGCGCCCCAAAATCAACTCTTGTCTGTTGCGGGTGGAAGAGGCACGAGTGAGTGTGGAGACGAAGCGTTGCCTTAGGAATTAGAGCAGCTGCTCCTGTTATTCTGTCACGTATCTTATAGGATGATCGTGCCACGAGCCCGTGCATCCGCATTGATCAGGGCGCTTTGGAGACAGTCTGCCTTGAGCGCAGCGTGTGCTTGGTCAGGAGAGTTTGAAGTTCTGCACCCGGCAGGTTGTCACACAAGGTCACCCAGCGTGCCAGGTCACCGGGCAGAGTGGCCGCGTGGGCCCAGGCTCCTGGGTGGACACGCCATGTGGACAGGGGACTTCGCACCTGATTTCGGCACATGTGCAACCCAGTCTCAAGACTGCAGGTCAAAGGGGTAGAGAAAAGGCCCTGACGGAGGGGTCAGACGTACGCCGTCGGGCAGCGGGAGTGACCCTGCCGCGAGTAGGCGAGCAGGCAGTGTGGCGCCCTGGACAGCGTCCACCGAGGCTGAAGGGAGCGCGCCGGCTGAGCCAGGGGCCACGAGGTGTGAGGGTGACGGCGCAGTGCCCTGGGGCTCATCCTTGCCCCATGCGGGACCGGCCGTGGGGAAGGCACGCCGTGTCCCACCCAGCGACCTCACAGCCAGGAGAGGGTGTTGCCGACGCTGCGGTGAGCAGGACTGTCCAGCGCCATCACGGCCGTTGGTCACGCCGCCCAAAAGCTCAGAGTACAGAGCTGGGCGGGACGTGGGTTTCGGCGTCGCACGGTGCAGGCGCTGCCTCTGGCGTGGACGCTGGCCGTGGCTGCACGGGGACCTCCAGCAGGACACCGGTCCATTCCGGGCGGGTCGTGACCGCCGGTGCCGGCTCGCGTGCGGTCACTGCGGCTTCCGGCCGTGCCGGCACAGTGTGTCTAGGCTTTGCGGACCTCGGCAGCTGCGGTGGGCGTGCTGGGTGTAGAGGAGAGCGTGCGTCCCGTCGCAGCCACTGTCCCGTCTAGTACCCTCCGTGTCGCCGATAACAGCAGCGTCAGAGAACCGGGTCCGACGGGCCAGGGCGGCCAAGCCCAGGCCAGAGCGAGGAGGGGACGACGACCGCCCTTCGCACCCCAACTGCCAGGATTCCCCGGGGTGTCGGCCAGGAGCGTTGCTGCGTTGGCTCGCGCCCCGAGCTCCTGTTGAACAGCGAGCAGTGCCAGGCGCGGGCTCGGTGCCGCACAGCCGGAGCACCGAGGACTGGGGAGTCCGGGCGTCTGCGAAAGCAGAAGGTGGTCAGGGCAGCACTGGGCTGACAGCCACTGTCTGCCAGCGGCTCCCACGCCGAGGGCGCTCCCAGGGCCCGGTCTGCAGCACCGTGCTGATGGCCGCGCTGCGCGTCCCCCACACCGGAGTCCGCTGGGCATTTCAGAAGCCGGTAATGCCATCAGCAGCACGGGCGCTCCGAAGTGACATGGGAACCGCAGGAGAGTGAATCAGTTTTGCATTTGATGTTCAAAGACTTCTGAATGCTTTTTTAAAACGGAGAGTTCGAGGTTTTACTTGCGACGTTTTGCTCTGGTCACCCGTTTGCCTCGTGTGGCACCATCCTGGGAAAAGGATCTGAACTCGCAGCAGGCGGGGACCTGTGGCACCTGCACCACCTCCCAGTCTCTCCAGCCCTCCGCTGTCCTGGGCCATGACGTAGTGCTCTCTGGCCCGTCACGGCGCTTGGGTCGCGCCAGTGCCTGTGACTTGCGACTGGCCGTGAAACACGTCACTCCCGTAGGGGAAGCACTTCACGTGCGCAGAAGTAAGTGATGAGGCCAACAGCTGCACAGCCACGCGGGTTAAGTGACATGCTGACAGGACCGTCCCTTCCCTGCAGTTGCCCGGCCCCTTGCGTACTGCAGCCCTGCTGCCGCCGCGTCTCTCCCGTCGCGTCTGCGGGGGGCATGGCACGTGAGCGACCTGCCAGTGTTCCCACGCTCCTCCCAGCTGTGGCGAGGGGAGCTCATCCCCAAACACCTGTGAGGAGTGGGGTGACCTGGAGCGGGAATGCGGACACAAAGTCCGAGAAGGTCACGGACGTTATATGGTGTCCCTTAGAATGAGCTGCTCCCGGCGAGGGCTCGTTGTCCCTCCCACCGTACTGCATTTTTCACGTCTACGCGTTGTGTGCTTTAAAAACTGACTTGTAGTTACGTGTACACGTGGATGTGATACCGTAGGTGGTCAGGGAAGAGCTTTCTGGCCTCAGGGACGAGACCCTGAGCTGCCACGTTAGTCCCTATGGCGGGCGGCTCTTTTCGGAGCCAGCGGGGGGCCTGGCACTGTTGAGGGGAGGGGACTCGGGCAGGCGCTGGCTGCGTGGCAGCCGAATGGCGAACCGTGGCATCCTGTGGCTCGGCTCCTCCTGGGGACTCACCTGGCACCTGTCCTCAGAATCTGGCGTCAGGCGCACACACGCGCTCTCTCTCGGCGGTTTTGGATGCACAGCAGGTATTAACTGAGTGGCTCACAGAGTCGGTACCTCTGTCCCTGCCCCACCGCCCCCCGGCAGACGGCCGCCCACGGCCGCACCCCCGCCAGGCGGGGCGTTTGTTTCAGCTGCGGAGCCAGCATTGACACGGCGGCGTCACCCAAGCCCACGGGTTACATTAGAGCTCACTCTCGGCGCACATTCTGTGGATTTGGGCAAATGTATGACACGTGTCCACCGTTACAGTGTCACACGGCATGTCTCCGCCTTAGATATCCCCCGTGCACCACCTGTTCAGCCCCCTGATCCATCTCCGTGTTTTTGCCTTTTCCAGAGTGTGGTATCGTCGGAATCATACCGTAGAGTTAGATTCTCATTTCTAAATTTGATTTGGTGCTGGAAGGGAGATGGCACTCACGTACGGAGTGTCCTCTCCCGGAGCTTCGTTCGGCAGCGTCTCCGCAGATGGCCAGCCAGTGCTGCCGTGTGGGCACACAGTCGCCAGCCAGGCCAGCTTCCCGTGGCCGAGGAGCGTGGATGTGCTGCTGCTCAGTGCCCAGCTGACTGAGCATAGGCGTGCCGGCGCTGGCCTTGCGTCCGGTCAGCCCTCCACTCGCCGTCCCCGGATGGAGTGGGGTGGGGTCAAGGAGCTCACGAGCTCCGAGCCCCGTTCCAGGCCCTCTTGGCAGCGGGCCCGCTGATGCGTGGGCCGTGAGCGTGTGGCGCTAGCGCGGCCGCCTCCGTCAGCGCCGTGCACGTGCTCTGACAGCACAGCATGGAGCAGGGTTTCGGCCCTCCGTGCTTCGATGCGAGGATCTCGTTGCCATTGTCAGAGGCCAGATCGCTCACACTCGGCCTGATGCGTTCCTTGTGCTGGTGCCCAGGAGGGCCCAGACGGTCCCTTGGAAGTCCTCAGTTCTCACTGTAAATCGCCGCCCAGAAACAGGGACCTTCCATCCTTGCGATCTTGTTTCGTCTGCTGTCGGGGTGCCGCTGAGGCGGTCGGCGGTCAGGCCTGGAAGGCCCTCGTGTTTCCTCTGCACGTCGCTGTGTGAACAAGCGAGCTGGGGCAGCGTGCGTTCTAGCGGCACTGGGCAACGCAGGCGGGCCTCAGATGTCCCACTTCCTCCTGGGGACAGTGGTGGCCAGAGGTCTGCGCTCTCTGCTCCCCCGGCTGTGTCAGCAGTCTGCTTGTGCTGGCGAGACGCACTGTCACAACTGAGCAGACGCTGTCCGCTGAGCACACGGACAGGCGCAGATGCTCCTGGGAAGAAGCTGCTTCTCTCGTCGCCGTGTGCAGAGCGTAGCTCCTAGCACTCAGAAAGCGCCTGTGGAAGGGACAAAGCCACGTGCTGCCGCCGCCGATGGTGCGTGGAGTGCCGTGTTGGCTTTTCGGCGCCGCTGGGTCATCGTACACCCTTGTCTTCAGCACCGCCGCAGATGCTTTCCTCATGCCTCAGAAATGGCACACTTGCTGCAGACAAGAAGTAAAACCTGTTGTTCTGAGACGAGGCTGTGTGTTGATGTTTCACGCCATGAAAATGCAGTGACCAGAGAAGGGCCCTAGCGCCATGTCCGCTAGTTCAGAGTCACAGTGACCCCGTGGGACACACATACACGAGCAGGGAGGACCTAGTTGCCAGTCATCACCGGCCGGATCGCCCACACTCGGCCTGATCCATCCCTTGTTAGGCCCTGCGGGACAAATGTGTCCCAGACCCAGCCGAAGCGTGGCGCAGAGCTCAGCGTCCAGCGGGCCTGGAGCAGCGCGTCCTGCGGCGTCGCTCCCCGTAGTGCTGAGGAGCTGCGGGCTCCCCCCGTTTACGTCGCGAGCCCGTGCTGAGACTGGCCCGCACGTGTGGCTTCACTGACGGTCACAGAACCTGCTGGCGACGTCCACCGAGGACTTGCCGAATGTGCTTCAGGGCCAAGAAAATACGAATAAAAATTGGGTTTGCTGTGTTTGGAGTCTTTTAAGTTTTCCTTCATTCTTATGTAAATGTTTCCTAAAACAACTAAAAATACAAAAAAAACTTTGTTAGTCTGTTGGACCCAGAAAACGACTGTCTTTGCACACTGTGGCGTAGCGGAGCTGCAGGCGTAGAGCGTTCACTTCGCGTGCATGCCTTGGTGGCACGAGCTGGTGGCGGCGTGACTGACGGCCGCTTGCTCCCCCAAGGCTGGCGCCGCGTGGGGGGGCGCATTGCTACGGAGCGGGTCGGCGGGGCTGTGGCCGTCAGCCTCGTCTTTCCCGGGATGCGTGGAAGCGCGTGAGTGTGTGCTTTATCTTAAGTCACTGTTGCTGTTACTTTTGTTTGAAAGATACATGTTCCACAAAGCACCAAAGAGCCAGTCTTAAAAAATAGTCAACTCCTGCTTGCCTAAGAATTGCTTAGATTAAGTTAGAAAATTTTCACAAGTTTAATAAAAAGCCTGCCCGTTTTTACTGCAGCGTTTGAATTGATCAGTTCATTGCAGAACAGAGTCAGCTTGATGCGGAATAAGGGCAGGAGCCTTCGTGACAGGCAAACCTTACGGAGCTCTGCAGCGACGCGGCCTGGTCACAGTGCCCCTCTGGCGCCTCTGCCGCCTCTGCCGTGGCTTTACGCGTCCTCCTTTCTCTCAGCTCGATAAAGATGACATGGTGTACATGGAGGCGTACGACAAGCTGCTGGAGTCCTGGCTGGCTTTGGTGCAAGACGACAAGCATTTCCACAAAGGCTTTTTCACGCAGCACGCAATCCAGGTCTTCAACTCCTACATCCAGTGCCACCTCGCTGCTCCCGACGGCACGAGGAATCTGGTGAGTGCGCAGCCAGGCCGTAGCCGGTCCGTTCATCCTAGGCCCCGCCTTGTCCGTTTTATCCCGTTGCACGTTGTGTCGTGCTAGAAATTTAGGACAAGCTTCTTGAGAAGGTTTGCTGAGAGCATCCGACGGAGAGCAGAGCGGTCCCCTTGTGTACGCGCATCCTGTTGGTGGGGTGTGGCTGGCGGTCACCTCCTTTCTCTTCGGTTTTCAGCTGCTCACTTGTGTCTTCCCGGTTGTCAAGTGTGTGAATGACACCTGTTATCCACGGCCTGTGGATCTGAAAGATGTCAGATCGTTTCAGGGGCAGAAGTTAAATTCTCTGCTATGGGAACTGGTCGTGTGTGTGTAGTTAACTGTGTTGGCCATGTGTGCTGTGGGGTCACACCCTTCACTTCCCTCTCTGTGTCTCCCCCTTTGTCAGTGACTGCAGGGCTGTCGGTGTAGTGGATGGGGTCCCCATCCAGTGCCCCCCCCTTTGTCAGTGACTGCAGGGCTGTCGGTGTAGTAGATGGGAACCCTGTCCAGCGGTCACCTCAGTGGAGCACCCGAGTCACGTTGTACCAGCAAGGCGGGTGCACAGGACGGGGTGCAGCCCTCACTCTTTGTCTCTCGTTGATGACAACAGACGGCCAACGGCGTTGCCCCTCGCGAGGAGGAGGAGATCAGCGGGCTGCAGGAAGACGACCGGGACCAGTTTTCGGACCAGCTGGCCAGCGTGGGGGTTCTGGGGAGGACCGCTGCGGGTCACTGTGTGCCTCTCCTGACAAGGTACATGGCGCCCAGGGGCCTGCGGAGCAGGCACTGTGTTAGCGCTCTTCCCAGAGAGCACGCGGGCTCTCTTGAGATGCCCCCCCACCCCCTGCACCCCTCAGGCTTTCTAGAGCTCTCTCCCCCCACACCTCACACCCTCCCAGAGAGCATGCAGGCTCTCTTAGAGATGACTCCTCACTCCTTTACCTCCTGTACCCTTCGCACTCGGCAACCTCTCAACCTCTAGAGAGCATCGCTGCTTCCTTTAGAGCCTCTCACCCCCGCACACCGCAGCAAGTGGGTCGAAGCAGCTGGCCACGTGCCCGGCCTGTGCGCTGGAGCCCAGGCGCCCGGGGTAGGTGGCAGGGAGGCCATGAGGAGCGTGGGACACGACGGACCCACGTCAGCGGAACTCGGAACCCCCAGTCTCCTGATGCCCATCGGGAGCCTTGACTACGAAGCAGTTTTAATCCCGCGTCATAAATGACGCTGCGGGAACCGCTGTGTGCAGTGACTCGCAGCTCTGTGTGTGCTCGCCCGTCCACGGACACCGTGTTGTTCTGGGTGTTTTCTCACTGAGCCTCATGAAGCTGTTGTCACTTTCTCTTTCCTCTTTTAGTTTATTAGAAGAAAGAGTAACAAGGCTCCACGGCCAGTTACAGCGACATCAGCAGCAGTTACTGGCCTCACCTGGCTCAGGCACCTCCGACAACAAAGTGCTTGATGATCTGTATGAGGACATTCACTGGCTTATTTTAGTCACAGGTGGGTCGGTCATTTCTTTTTAAAATGTAATTGCCAGCTGAGCAGTTTAAGCCTTAAAAGGGGCTTCGTGGATTAAAACCAGCAGGCCACACGTGCTGCGGATGAGACGTGGAGGCGGCGGCCACGTGGTGCAGCCGCGGGTACGGTGTAAAGGAATCTTGGCTAACGTGTGTTCAGTGCCTGTTGCACACCAGATGCTCTGTGTGGAACTCATCGTATCCCACCAACCAGCACTATTACGGGGCGTGGTCATTGTCATCATCACCCCCGTCTTATAAATGAAGAAGCTGGGGCTAGAGAGCTGTAAGAAGCTCACGTTGGAGCCAGGTGCACATCTAGGCAGCCTGGCTTTTTGAGTCTTCTTCCATGACTGAAATAGCAATATCTCTGTATTTTAAATAGTCGGGGAAAAAATATTAATCTCTGAAAAGGCAGTCCCAAATCTTGACTTTTGATATGGATAACAATATTCTTTTGAACTGTACAGACTATATTACTGAAAATTATTAGAAGGCAGTAGATTAAAAAGCTACATGTCAGTACGAATTATAAAATGGTTGAATAAAACATTTGTTCTTTCCTATTTTTTGAGTTAATTATCTAAGAAATAGAAATTTTCTTCTCAGGAAACTTGAAATTAACACATTAAATTTATAATTTACTTTTACATCAGTTTATGTGATGTATATAAATCAAGTAAAACTGAAAACATTTATAGTGCATTTGATAAATGTAGATTTGTTAAGTGTTCGTTTTTAATTTTTTTTAAACTGAAGGCTACCTCTTAGCTGATGATACTCAGGGAGAGACTCCGCTAATACCTCCAGAAATAATGGGATATTCCATTAAGCACTCATCTGAAGTTGACATTAATACAACACTTCAAATTTTGGGATCTCCAGGAGAAAAGGCTTCTTCCATCCCAGGGTACAACAGAACAGATTCTGTGATTAGGTAATATGAACTCTATAGCTGTGCTCTTGTAATTTATGCTGTTTTATAAACTCTGAGTTGATGGGTAGCTTCCGCGAGCCATGGGCACGCTGTGCGTCTCATTCACAAAAGAAGGTAAAGCTTGGCGAAGCCTTCAAGTAGACAAGGACAGCAAGGACGGGGTGTGTTTAAGTAGGCCTCCGCCCTGCCCCCAGTGGGCTTGACGGCCACACCCAGTCCTGAGGGGAACACAGGCCCCGTGCTCTGAGTGCAGCGAGACCCAAGGGACACTGCTCCCCTGCGCTCTGCCCCTTGCCCGCCGTCAGGAGCAGCTCCGGTGCGGGGCGGGCTCCCTGCGTGCAGAAGCATGGAGCACTTGCCTCGCAGAGCGGATGCACCTGGCAAGTCTTTGTCGTTCCCGAGGCTGAAGCCGCGTTTCTCAGTTCGTGCAGCGGAAGCGCACCCCAGTGAGGGTGTGGGCTTGGGGGCCCGGCCAGCGGGGTGCCAGGCCGTGGCCTGGGATGGGAGCATTTGCCTGCCGCTCCTGCCAGCAGCGGCGGAGGCCTGGACTCAGTGTCCTCCTGACTATGAACTCGAGAAGGCTTTTATGAATCTCAGTATCTTTAGCTTCGGGCGGCAGGCACAGGTAGTGGTGATGAAGTATCACTGGTTTTTGTCCATTGCAAAAGCAGTAAGTCAGACGGGGTGCCGTCCCCCTAACCCTTTTCATTTTGGTGCCAAAATAGGTGGGTACCATTTAAACCTGTGCCATGGAAAATGCTGCTTTTTTTTCAATTGGGCTAGTAAGCTTATTTATTCCTTTGTCGTTGTGCCCTCTCATTTGAAACTAGACATCAGTGCTCCCTTTTGGGATGGCCGTGGGCCTTAGACCACATGCCTGGGAAACGCTGCTTTCACTTGGGTTTGGTCTGCGGTGCTGAGTCCCAGGCCGGTCTTTCAGTCATATGATGCTGTCGGTCATGGTCCTTGCTCGGGCAGTGCCATTCCTTGTGTTTGCAGTGCTTGTCCGGTTTCGCCAGTCCCCGGTGTCACTGTGGAGCACAGGCTCTCGGTGAGTGAGAGCACAGACTATGGAGGACGAGTTGAGGGTTGGAGCGAGCACCAAAAAAGTTGTCACTTGGTTTCAGTCCAAAGAATTAATGTGAAATTGAATGGGATGTGGGAGAAACATTTCTCGTTTGACTAAAAAAGTAATTCACTTTTCTCAAAGAAATTATTGTCAACAAATAGTTTTGAATACGTCCTGTGTACCAGGCCCTGCTCTAGGCGTTTGGGTTACATCCGTGAGCAAAACGGACAAAAATCGCCACCCTCTTTCGCAGGCCGTGGCCCAGGGCATGCTGAGGATCCCCAGGCAGGGCCAGTGTCACCGGGGCTGGCAGTGACTGGCCCACTGTGCCACGTCACCAGCCGGTGCTCCTTCAGGTGTGCGGTGCCAGGGCCTGCGGGTGCAGCAGAAGCGTGCTGAGGGAGGCTTAGCCTGTTGGTGGTGCACACAAGGTGACGCTGCAGCTGGACGGGGGGACCGGCAGTAGCGGGTGCCCAGAGCAGGCAGGAGCTCCTGGTGCGCATGGCGGAGGCGTGAGGCCTGGGCGGGGACAGAGTGCAGGGCTGCGTTCGAGGGAGACAGAGGGGGAGGCTGGCGCTGGGCAAGAGGCCGGCAAAGGATGAAGAGGTGGGAAGGCTTGGGAGCAGGGGTGTGAACTGACCAGACGGTTCTAGAAGGATCACAGTGTGGAGGATGGGTTAGAGGGACAGGTAAGTGAGGAAGTGTTTTTGTGAGCAGTGGAGTGACCTGGTTAGGACAGTAGATGTGGGGGCGTTTCGCGGTGTTCCTGGGGGACCCTGCTGGCTGTGAGTGTGCCTGTGAGGGGAGCAGTGAGCACAGGCCCAGGGTGCTCAGGCTCACCTGCCTGTGGCCCTTTCTCACCTGGCTGCCACTCTGCAGAGAAGGCCACTGCTCCCTCCTTCTGCGGGGGCCGGGCAGGCAGGTGAAGCCTGCAGGTGGCAAAGGATGGGGCAGCCGGGCGACAGGGAACCAGGGGTCCCACAGGTCAGGAGGCTTCGGTCTTTTGTGTTAAGCAGCACTGGACAGGGGCCTAAGCAAGTTGTCAAGTTATCAGATTATTAGAAATGATTTCTGGTGGGACATCTCTGGTTTTCAGCACATAAGGTGAGGAAGTTCAGTAAGCGAGAGATCCTGCCGTTTTAAAGTTGCCTTCCGTGTACTTATGTGACTGCGCTCCCTTGGGCTCGCCTCTGTTAAGTGAAAGACGGCGGTCACACTATGCTCAACCGTCTCGTTCTAGCAATAAGTAGTGTTTTTCACAAATATGTGAGCTAATTGGGAAGAACAAAACCCTGCTACATTAATGTCATTCAGAGATGCATAACATTCTTACTTTGTTTCCTACCTTATTTAAATTTGTGTTATACTCTGGTCAATGGTATACTAATAAGTATTATACTGATAACAATTCAGAAAACATTTTGAATTTAACGATCATTGGAGATTTTTAAGTATTTCAGTATCTGGACATTGGTTTCAGAGAAGTATGTGGTGTGATCGAAATGGTAAAACATATTAGGATGCTATTTTCTGGGAGAATGAGATTGAAACAGATTTAAGGAGAGAGACAACGTGAAATTGCCAGCTGGTAAAGAAAAGCTTTTTTTTCAAATGGACGATGGTGGGTGTCCCAGCACTATGCCAATTAGATGCCAGTGCGTAAATTTAAGTGGTTATTGTAACTTTATTTCAAATTCTGTAAGGCTGCAAAATGTATCCTTTAAAACTATTGATGGTAAGGGAAAAATCTGATGCATCAACTTAAATTACTGTGAGGTCATTAGGGTGTTTTTGTTTACATTCGCCCTAAAATAATTGTTTAAAGTTTGAGCTCGGGTGGCACAGGGAGTATGCACAGTGAAGAGGTTTGGGGGGCAGAGCCTTAAAAAGCACCTGTTTGGAGAGGGTCAGAGGAGGAGGAGGAAGAGGGTGTCGCAGGCCGGGAGAGAGCAGGGACAAGGCGACACGGGGAGCTGTGTTCGCGGAGTCCTCGAAAGGGCGTGGCCCGGCGTCCTGCACTGTCCCTGAGGTCTCGCTGCAGGGAGAGAGCCTTCCAGTCACGGGAGCACAGCAGGCGGGGTGGGGGCGGACGCCCAGCGCCTGCCTTGGCCCTGAGTTCGCAGACGGGCGCGATGCTGGCTTCTTTCGCTTCAGCCCTCGCTTGTGCCTCTCAGCGGAAGCCGAGTTGGGTGCCGCGTGTCACTCTCAGCCGTGCGCTGCCCTGGCCCCACCCAGGAGAGGCCGGTTCCATCGCCCGGCGCCTGCTGCCACCCCACGGCCACAGGGCCACGTGGGGAGGACCTCCGTGCACTCGCGTGGGCGGCCTCCGAGCAAGATGGGTGCTGGGGAAATGCCAGGAAGAGCCGCGCTCTTTAGGAAACGGTGTGGAGACGGGGCTCGACGTTCGGGGCACTCTGGATGAGGCAGTTACAGGTCCGGCTCCCCGAAATGGCCAGCGTGTAACAGCAGGTGGCGCTCTCCGGAGGCACAGCTGCACCAGAAGGGTGCGTCTGGCCACGGCCCCCACCCCCTGCTCCCGCCCCATCTGGCTTCCTGCTTCCCGAAGGGTCAGCAGCGAAGGGGCATTTATGTGTCTACGTCCTTAGTGATGAAAACTTCAGGAATAGCCTGGCCTAAATCCAGAGTCGAGATACCAAAAGGGACCTTTTTTTTAATGAAGAAAATGTGGTTGACAACCAGTAAGTAGGTCGGAGGATAAGTGGCTTCTCTTTTATACCCACAGGCTGTTATCCGCTGTCCTGCGAGTTTCAGAAGTCGAGTCTCGAGCAATAAGAGCAGATCTCACGCATCTGCTAAGCCCTCAGATGGGCAAAGACATTGTCTGGTTTCTGAAGCGCTGGGCAAAGACTTACCTCCTGGTGGACGAGAATCTGTACGACCAGGTCAGGACGCGAGACTGCCACCCGGGTCGTTTAGACCTGTGCCCATGGCAGTTGTGGAAGCGAGAACGCTTTCTTGGTGATTTTCTCATCGAAGCGTAGCTAAGGGCCGAGCACTCCCCACACGGTGGACGAGGCTGAGTGAACGGCGCGCTGCTCAGTAACTTCGCTCGGGCCCGTCGTTTGCTTCCGCTTGTCTTAACCAGTATTCAGTTACAGATTGCCGTTTGAGAGTGGGCTGACTTGTGCTCACTGTGATTGGTGTAAGTATCGTGTTAGTGTGCTAATGGCAGGAAGTGCAGCTGACAGGGAAGCCGTGCTGGAAAACGCAAGCGGACGGAGGATGCCTCTCCCGGGACGTGTGGACACAAACTCGTGCATAAAATCGACGTGAAGAAAGCAGCACTTTGTATTTACATTCTGAGCTCAGTTAGATTTTTCTATGGATTTTTTTCTTTCAGCTGATCTTTCTGACCTAAAAAAAACTTGTTTTCCTTCCTAAGATAAGCCTGCCATTCAGTACGGCGTTTGGAGCGGACACGGAGGGTTCTCAGTGGGTTGTTGGCTACCTCTTACAGAAAGTCATCAGCAACCTCTCGGTGTGGAGCGGGGAGCAGGACCTCGCAAACGACACGGTGCAACTGCTCGTCACTCTAGTGGAGAGAAGGGAGAGGTGAGCTGACCGCAGGGGACAGACTGCCTGCGTGTGCACGCAGAGGCGCGTGTGCGCGTGCGTGTGACGTCGGTTTGCTTGTTAGTGTCGTCTTTCAAGTGGCGAACTTGTACGGGCCCTAAGGTCCAGACAACAGACTGTATTTTTGAAGCACTGCGTTTTTTAAAAAAAGTCAATTACAAATGCAGATGGCTTCCCACGTTACAGGTGAGGGTGGGTGGACTGTCCACGTCCAGTACCAAAGTGTCTTATGAGCAACAGAAGTAATTTAGTAATTTATTTACAAGTTAAAATTTTAAAAGCACTTTAACATAGGATAGTCTCATTTGATTTTTCAGGTAGCCTGTTAGTATTACCCCATTTTTTCAAGATGGGAAAACTGATGCTTTAATAATTACATTTAATTTAATTTTGCAAAGTAAGATTTTTAGTGCTTTCTACAACAAATTCCAGAAGTGTTTTCATTTTTCTTATTGCATAAGAATATGATCATTATTGCTATTGTCATTGGCTACTATTTGTTGAATTCTTCTAATTTTCTGGGCACTGTTCCAGGCATTTCATACAGAGTATCTCGTTCGACAAGGCTCGGTCTCAGGCGTGAGACTTGGGGCTGTTGTTACTGTTGTTATCAGCGCGTTGCATTTTGTGTGGTCAGTTTACCAGTTTATACAGGTTCATGGGCTCCAAAGTCTGTGCCGAAGTTACTGAGCTTTAAAAGTCCATCCAGGCGCCGTCCGTTTTCGGCTGCGTAGCACACGTGCGATGTGGGAAGCACGTGTAATGCTTTGCTGTTTCTCCCGTAGGGCAAACTTGGTAATCCAGTGTGAGAACTGGTGGAACCTGGCGAAGCAGTTTGCCAGCCGCAGCCCGCCCCTGCACTTCCTGTCCAGCCCCGTGCAGAGGACGCTGATGAAGGCACTCGTCTTGGGAGGCTTTGCACACATGGACTCAGAGACCAAGCAGCAGTATTGGACTGAGGTGACGGCCCTCGCTCTCCTCACGCCCGCTCGTGTGACTGTGCTCGTCGTGTGTGTGCTGCCGGGAGGCCGTCAGGGGAGGTGTGACTGTCGGTCACCACTGCTCTGGTGTTTTCCCTCCCGACGGACGGTTGAAACTTACTATCTTGCAAACATCATCTCACGATTGTCCATATCTGCCGATGCGAGATCATCGAGTATCATCAACTGTTTAGACGCGTTTTTCCCCAACTCAGATGAGAGCCTGAACCAGTGTATTAATACTTCGTTACGATTCAGGGGTCGCGATGGCCCTCAGAACGGGCAGTGTAACGTGTGCTTCACATGGTCTTTGCTGTGCTTTTTCTGCCTTCAATCGTTAGAGATGTTTGGAAAGTGACTGTTTATCCAAGCTGAGGACTTAAAGTTTAAAAAATAAATGAGGTTGTGCATCAGCCTTTTAGAAATTCATGCTGTGTTTTGTAGGTTCTGCAGCCTCTGCAGCAGCGGTTCTTGGGGGTGATAAACCAGGAGAACTTCCAGCAGGTGTGCCAGCAGGAGGGGGTCAAGCAGGAGATCACGGCCACGCTCGAGGCCCTGTGCGGCATTGCCGAAGCCACCCAGATCGACAATGTCGCCATCCTCTTCAACTTTCTAATGGACTTCCTTACCAACTGCATCGGCTTGATGGAAGTGTACAAAAACACCCCCGAGACCGTCAATCTCATCATAGAAGTTTTTGTTGAAGTTGCACATAAACAGATATGCTATCTCGGAGAGGTGAGCCCTTTCGGATTCTATCATTCAGGACCAAAACTCCCTGCAGCTATGATAAAATAATGGTAGGTTCTTTACTTCGAATTTAATGGTCGTTATCTATTTTTATGCCTCTAAAAGATTTTTCAAAAAGATTATTTTTCAAAGAACTCAGAAATCAGAGGAAGGCATGTTGAATGAATATAAATTCTTGGCCTAAAAATACATTAATTTCTTTGGGCTAATGTGTTATTAAATCAGACTCGACCAGATGAGGAATAAAACAAATGGGTTATGGTAGAAAGTTTTAACCACTTTCTCTGTGGTAGAAAGAACCCTAAGGCTTAACATTTTAAATGGCAATTTGTATCTTTTGTAAAACAGATGGGTGTTGAAACGCAGGAAATTCTTTTATATTCAGTAAGCAAAGATGCATTTTTTTTTTTTGTTCCATTAAATTATTTAGAAAGCCATTTTAAAACAGTTTTAAAAATATATTCGTATTTGTTAGCAGAGTAACAGAAGTCTTGTTCCAAATCGTTTAATTTGGGCTCCTGATGTGTAATTTTATTGTTCGGTCAAAGGAACGTATCTCTCTAGCATTCTCTCTCTGGTCGAGCAAACAAAGACGTCGGATGCTGTTTTAAGCACGGCCACCCTTCAGCACGTGCTTTGGCATCTCCGTTGACTCTCTAGCCCAGCTCAGAGCGAGCGTCAGTGGGGGGTTTGAGCAGGTGTGCTGGCTCGCACCCTAAACGTCCCCTCGGCTCTGTTTCCGCGCGGCCGCCGGCCACGTGCCCCGCAGGCCCGCGCCGTGAGCCTGTACGAGGCCTGCCTGGCGCTGCTGCAGGTGTACTCCCGGAACAACCTGGGGCGGCAGAGGCTCGACGTGACGGCCGAGGAGGAGCAGTACCAGGACCTGCTGCTCATCATGGAGCTGCTCACCAACCTGCTGTCCAAGGAGCTCATCGACTTCAGCGACGCGGGTGAGGGCGCGGTGGGGGCCTGACCGAGCAGGGGGACGCTGGAGTGAGGGCGAGGCCCACGCCCTGCCAGCTGGGTTCTCCTTGCGAGGGCGGTAAGCGCGTCCCCGTTATTGGGCTCTTATGACGCGCCAGGCACCGGTTATGACCCAGCGTGAGGCAGGTGTGTAGACGGCAGAGGGACACGGGAGACACGGGAGGCGCTGACGCCCTTGTGCACAGACTGGGCCCGCGGGCTGTCAGCCAGAGCCCTCACGGGGCGGGGCTCCAGACTCCCATGGCACTAGCGGCCCTGGGGACGTCGGCCAGCCTCCTGTGCCCCACCCAACCGTGGGCCGGGCGTGATGGCAGTGGTTCCAGGGAGCTGTGCGGGAGCTGGGCGCCTGTCGGGGCTGGCGTTGTGTCTGGCAGCCAGGAGGCAAAAGGTCACTGTCGCTGCAGGCAGTAGCCTCCTGTGTGCGACCCCGTGTGCTGGGGGACTGTCCCTCCCTCCCCACTGCGCCAACACAGGACGGAGCTCACGTCCTCCGAGAAGACCGGTCCCTCCTGCGTCCCCTCGTCCCCTGTAGCGCAGACGCCAGGCGTCGTGGACACTGGTCCCTGTGCGAGCCCCGTCCTGAGTGGTTCTTGCTGTCTTTCCTCATTCGCTGACCAGGGTCCCCGCATCCCAGGGTGCCCGGTAAAGCGTTAGGCGGGCCCCGTCCCCACCCCTCCGTGAGCCCTTTCCACCCCGGGTGCAGCTGCCACTCGGCCAGGCCCGCCTGTCGCCCAGCGTCACCCGTGTGCCCCTCAGGCCGGGTCCCCTAATCTGGCTGCCGAGCGTTGCCCTTGGGAAGTGCGCCCCGTGCTGGCCTGCAGGTCCGCGGCGGTTAGCACCCCCTGGCCCCCGACCCCCCCGCCCCCGCCCCATGGTGGCTGGAGGGCCGGCAGCGAGGCCCAGAGCCCCTGGGCCGCCTGCGCTCCTGTGGCATTCTGAGGGCGGTGCTGGGGCTGCCGCGGAGGGGTCAGAATAAAGGAGCAAAAAGGTGAAAACGGCAGCAAAACATTAAGACACTGAGGTTGAAACAGGCAGGATTGAAGCGCGACGGGGCGGGAAGCAAAGGGCAGACGGGTGACGTTTAGGAGAAAGAGCCGAAGGAGGGGCTGCAAGGGCGGCTTCCGCCAGCAAAGTGGATGACAGGGACGATGACGGTTTAATTATTTTTAATTAAATAATTAAAAATACAGAACAGCAGGTGGGCGAGCGTTTGGAGGCATGGCCCAGGGTGGCGTCTGCGGCCTCACTCAGCAGAGCCGGCGACAGCTGGTCCCACGAGCCCAGGCCGCAGCCTCTGCCGCCCGGAGCCCGTCTTCGAGGGGACCACTGGGCAGCGCCAGGCCAGGCCCGGCTTCCTGTCACCCGCCGGCCGTGGGAGACAGCGCATCCAGCCCTGCAGGGAAGTTCCGAATTAGGCCCGAACGTGGTCTTTAAGTGGAAGTGCGTTTTTGCTCATTTTAACCTTTTCCCCCATCGTTCTACAACTGGTCACTCTTAACAGAAGTTTCAAAGGACAGAGACGGGAGACTCCCGCGTTCGGCGCAGTCCAGAGTCAAGTGTGACTTGCGTTTTGCAATCTCCCTTTTGCTTCTTTGATGTGATATTCTGCCTTTTTCATTCATGTCCTGTCGGCCTTTTCCGTGTCACTAACGTTTTTTATGACTTTGATGGCTGAACGGTTTTCCACACTGGAATTCAGCCAGTGTCAGTAATACTGGACATCGGGAGTATTTACGGCTTTGCTGTTACAAACACTGACGCAGCGGTCACATCTGTGGACAGGTCTCCGTCTGACCTTCGACCACACCCTTACTTAGTGTACGTGGTGCCCACGGGGCCCCCGCATGTAACCGTCATTCTGCATTCTCACCAGCGTTTCTGTGCTGTCGTTAAAAGCCATTTTTAATTTAATGAATCCGAAGTAGTAACTTTAAAACAATTTGCATGGCTTGATTAATAAATAGAATGCAGTGTTTTCCCTTGAGTTAGGGGTTTTGTTACGTATTTGTTCATGGATTTTCCTCACTTATGTATTTAAAGGTCTTAGAATTCTTATTAATTTATATTCATTCTTTATATACTAAGGATGTGAACCCTTTGTCATACTGGCACCTTTTTTAAAAACTACTTTTTTATGTAACATTTTAATTTCTGTATTTCCCCCCTACTCCTTTTTGGCTTAGAAAACTTCTATACATCTAAGAGATAAAGTAGATATTACCGTGGAAGTTGTTTAACACACAGTATGGCCAGCATTTAGTGGAGTAGCATTAGTTTTCATCACTGTAGAAACGTAATGTAAAGCACAGTATCATCCGCGTTAAGAACTCGGGGACCCTACATAGTGAAATGAAGAAGGCGACCCAGGGCGAGTTGGCACCTGCGGTCTCGTCCCGCACGGGTCACAGCGCTCAGGGGCGAGCCAGTTCTTACTTTCCTGGGGTGGGGCAGGCCCAGCCTCACGGGCTCGTCGATGCCACCTCTCAGCCACACTGTCCCTGTCCCGCCAGACGAGGTGTTCAGAGGGCAGGAGCCGGGCCGAGCGGCGGGCAGGTCCGTCTCCGCGGCCGACGTCGTCCTGTACGGAGTGAACCTCATCCTGCCCCTGATGTCACAGGACCTCCTGAAGGTAATGGGGGGAAGGGGGTGTGGACCTCAACCGTCCGTGCTCAAGGCTCAGAGACAGTCCAGGCGAGGGTGCGCGCGGCTCAGCCGATGAGTGCATGCGGAGGTGACCGCGTGCCTCGCCATCACCGTCACCGTCATTCTCGCGTGTCTGCAGCCCGGGGCGCAGGCCCTCGCCCTGTCCTGCCCGAGTCCTGCAGTCACCATACAGCTACGGCAGGAAAGAGGCTCTTTAGGAGCCGGGGTCTGGGATTGGCAGTTTGATTTCCTTCTCAGTGGTCACCAAGCAGCCAAACCGAGCTAGATGTTTGCGCATACGCGCCCCTCTGGTAGGTTCTGGACCCTTGGCTGAGGCCGAGGGTCGCGCGGTGGAAGGAGTTCACAGTTGCTCCCCGTAAAAATGGTGGCGGGAAGCCAGGACTCACGCAGCGTCTCAGGGTCGTGCCTTCTGGCTGCGTGCACCTTGGCGTCAGCCGTCAGTGCTGGGGCAGTGGTGGCGAATGAAGCTGGCTTGCTCCTGTTCACGGATGCCAGAGAGGGTGTGGGGCAGAGGAGAGGGTGGCGTGTGTCTGTGCGCGCACGCAGACAGCGCGGGGCCAGAGGGCAGACCGAGCGGGCGGCGGCCACCCTTGTCTCTTGTGACAGTGTCCCAGCGGGCACGAGTTCCAGTGGACCAGAGCCCCTGCCCATACACGGCCGCAAGCTGGGGCATCAGTCAGCTCTGTAGCGATTGGCTTCAGGACTCTTGTTTTTTTTCCATCAAATAAAGCATTAAACGTTTAGACTTGTGTTTTCTTAAGCGAAGTTAAGCTGCAGACGGCCTGCTTATGACCTCAGCTGTCCAGGGCTGTCCACCGGGAGACAGGTTCGGGAGCGCGGAGGGCTGCGTGTCTGGGGCGCATAATCGGGACAGCCGGGTACCCTTGTGTTTTTCCAGTATGCTTGACCGCAAGTAGACACGTTTGCACAAGGTTTTATTCATAGGCCATTCGATAATTTGAGATTTGGCTGCTTTGTTTACTTTTTCCAGGTGAACACAAAATTATTAGGAATTGATTGTAGCTTTTATTGACTATTCAGAAGATAATGTTTTCTATGTGTTATCTTCACGTTACTAAAATATTCCCTTCATTGTGGCTTAATTTTACGTTTAATTAGGGCTTCACGTTTCCTATATCTTATATGTGTTTCAAAAACCACATAGAAGCTTATCTGTTATTACTTTATTTGATTAACGAAAATAGAACATACTAATAAGCACCTAAACATTTAACTTTCCTTTTTCAGTTTCCCACCCTTTGTAATCAATACTACAAGTTAATTACATTCATCTGTGAGATTTTTCCTGAGAAAATACCGCAGCTGCCTGAAGATCTCTTTAAAAGTCTGATGTACTCGCTGGAACTGGGAATGACCTCATATCCTTTAAACGAGCATCGTTGTTGCCTGTCACTGGGTGGGGGGCAAGCTCTTACCTGCAGAAAAGTTTTTATAATTTGTATTTACACGTTTTTCTTTGTGGTTCCGTGTTCTCTCTCTAAAGAGCTGCCGTCCCTGTGACCACCCTAGTCCTGCGGTCGTTAGCTCGTCTCCTCTCACTCTGTTCATAGCTCTCAGGGGTCTGGCCCTGGGTCCCAAGTTGCTCCTTCATCAGGTGTCCAGTTCGTAATGCCCTGGGCTCTTGCCGAGCGTCTGCCTCATCCCGTAGTGGAGAGCGATGGGGCCTCCTGTCGGACGTGTGCGGTGACTGGAACTCACAT
Organism: Pteropus medius; assembly: GCF_902729225.1. Taxonomy (NCBI): domain Eukaryota; kingdom Metazoa; phylum Chordata; class Mammalia; order Chiroptera; family Pteropodidae; genus Pteropus; species Pteropus medius. Next base: position 4,176,095 of record NW_024340693.1, on the reverse strand, counting down.
GTGTGCACGCGGCCCCCAGATGCCCCGGGGCCAGCTGTGCGCCCCGGGGCCTCCCCCACACGCGGACTCGCTCGCTTCTCTGTGCCCCCTCCTGGGGGCGCACACTTCGTCGTAGCCAGGTGTCCCCTGCGGTTGGTTCTTTGACCCTCGTGATCAGGATGAGTTCGGAGGTTTGCCAGCTGTGCCTGGAGGCTCTGACGCCGCTGGCCGAGCAGTGCGCCAAAGCCCAGGAGACGGACTCACCGCTGTTCCTGGCGACGCGACACTTTCTGAAGGTAGGCGGTGCGCGCGGCCAGGCCACCTGCCCTGCTCGGATGGGCGGTCACGTTTGTCTCCCTCGGATGAGACGCTCACCTTGTTCAGATGAGGAAGTGACCGCCTTGTGTCTGCCGTGCCCTTGGGTCCACCTTCTGGACAGTTCTCCAGCTCCATCTCGTGCTCCTGAGAACTGATGTGGGTGGTGCCTCTCACGGGGATGTGACGAAGCCACCACAGCAAGCAGTGACCCCGCACCTCGACCTTGGACTTGAGAAACGGTTTCCTTGACTCTCCGATTCGTTTGATGAGAAAGGGCACCGCGCTCCCCTTTGTCTTTGCGGAACGTGGCGTGGGGGGCTGCGTGTCCTTACTGGGGTCCCCTGTGCTTTCAGCTGGTGTTTGACATGCTGGTTCTGCAGAAGCACAACACGGAGATGACGACCGCGGCCGGCGAGGCCTTCTACACGCTGGTGTGCCTGCATCAGGTACCGCTCGTCCCTCCGGCCAGGCGCGCTGCCCGTTCGCGGTGCGCGTCCCACGGGCGAGGCCGGGTCGTCGGCATCCGTTTTCCCTTCCGTGCCGTGAACCGTCCTTGGCGTTGCGCACGGCCCTAGAGCGTGCCCTTGCACAGCCGTGGCGTGGGAGGACGGGGGGCGCGTGCTTTCCGTCCTTGGGCGTCCCGGCGGGGTGGAGGGGAGCAGGTGCCCGTCGGGTGTATGGGAAGAGTCTCAGTTGGTCCCCACCTGCCTCAGTTTCCCAGAACCCACTCACACACTTCCCAGCATGCCCAGGCGACCGGCTAGAGAAGCCTTGACTTTGTTTGGAGCATAGAGGCCATGGCATTTGCTGTGACCGGTGCTCAGGGCTTTATTTCTCTTTCAAAACCAGATAGGACTTGGGGGCTGTGTGCCCCATGCTGCAGGTGCGCGTGATGCCACTTCCTGAGGTGGTGCCGTCGCGGTCAGGGGACTTTCTCTGTCGTTTGGCTCTGCTTGCTCGCCAGGAAGATGGGCTTCTTGTTCCTACATGTGTGAGCTGTTTCACCTGGTCGCCTTTTCAGAAGCATAGTCACATGTCGTGGCTATGCAGGGTGGGCAGGTGTGGTGTCCTGCTGGGTTGGCCTAGAGGCGAGGCCCTTGCTGTGAGCAGGGAAGTGGGCTCAGTTTATTTTTGTCCCCGTGAACAGGCCTGTCGGGGGCAGTTACGGCAGCCACTCCGGCTCCATGCCCGTTGGGGGGGTGCATCTGCTCCTCTCTTTTCCTAATGTAGGGAGCGTTCGGCTTCACCGTTTTGGTCTGTGGTGACGTCCCGAAGAGCTAGCGAGAAATAGCAGCAGGCCAGCTTTCTTGACAGAGCTCCGCTTTGAAAGCTCCCACTGAGTTTCCCTGGCCCCACACCCACCTCTCTGTCGAAGGCTTCGTTATGGGGGCACTGGAAATGGGAGAGCTACACACGCACGAACACGCCATGCACACGCCATGCATGCGCACGCACGCACACAGGCGTACACACGCTCCTCCTGCACTTGTCCCAGAGCTGCGGACCCGGCGCCGCCGAGAAGCCGCACGTGCAGACCCTCGGGTGGCCCGGCCCGCTCTGGGGAAGGGCCGCAGCCCTTCTGCCCACGGCTGTGAGGACACAGCAGCTGTGGGAACCTCTGGGAGGCAGCTGAGTCAGCTGGCGACTCGCGTTATGCACAGAATGCGGTGCAAACACGCAGAACGTGGGTCGAAGGCGCGGCAGGAAGGGTGACGCACGGCTCAGGAGCCCGGCGGCCTGCGTGCGTGCCCCAGGCGCGTGGCCGCAGCCGTCTCCCATGCTCTTGGTGCTTGCGTGTGGGGCGGTCATGACAGGTGACGGAGCAGGGCCTGGAGGAGCGTGCACGCCGGTGAGCCTGGGCTGTCAGAGGGCCGTCGGCCCCTGCCTCTCAGTGCCCGGCCCGGGGTGCTCGGCACCGCTTCTCACGTACACCATCTCTCCCCGCCAGGCCGAGTACACGGAACTGGTCGAGACCTTACTGTCCAGCCAGCAGGACCCCGTCATTTACCAGAGGTTAGCAGACGCTTTCAACACGCTCACTGCCAGCAGCACGCCCCCCACGCTGGACCGGAAGCAGAAGGTGGCCTTCCTGAAGAGTCTAGAAGAGCTGATGGCCAATGTCGGCGGCCTTCTTTGTGTAAAATAAAGACCACGCTATGCCTGACTCAGACCCTTTCTGCACAGTGCACTGAATTGCTAAGAGGTGACTTGAGTCTTGTCCTGTCCTCGGTTCCTTGGCCACTTGGGGTTTTGCAGAGCCTGGCAGTTTGGTGTGTAACGCGGGGACAGGAGCGGGCGTTCTCGAACCAGCGTCTGCTGCTGGTGTCAGCCACCACGGGTCACCTGTCTGTAGGGCTTGAGTGGTGATGTGACGTTTTCAGAATGCAATTCCGTGTTCGTGCAAACAGATGTGGCACCGTGAAAGCCGAGCCGGTGCCTCTGCCTCCTGATCAAACGTTAGGTGGCCAGCCAAAGTTTAGAGTTTTTGTCACGGAGTGTTAGGTGGCTGTGCGCCCGGCCATGCTTCGCAGACCACCTGTGACGCCGAGGAGCTGGGCCCGACTGCACCCTCAGAGTCAGAATCTGTCTGCGGGCCCTGGATCCTTCGTTTTCACAGGCTCCTCCCCTGCGTCACCCCCAAAGTTGTGAATCAATGCAAAAGACGTGGACAGCGCTCGTGGTCTTGTGCTTTCACGCTTCCCTCCGCTGCTGGCCTGGCGAGTCCAGCAGGAAAGGGACGTCGGTGGGTCTCAGGAGCCCCGGCGCACACTCGCGCTCACGCTGGCACGTCACCTGGTGTCGCGGCTTCTGTGTGGCGCTGGTCTCCGGCGAAACTGCCACCAGATTTCGCAGAGGAAAATACGTGTGTGTTTTGTTCCATAAAAAGAACTTAGGAACCGTAGCCATTTCATTGCCTTAATTTTAAGAGCGTACAAAGGAAGAGCCTGGTCTTGGTAAGGAATCCGGCGTGACCCTCCGGAGCTGGTCGGTGCTGGCACCGTGGGCCCGGCGGCCCATTGCGTCCCTGGGGGTGGCGAGTGGGGTGAAGGCTCCCGCGTGCGTGGTCTGACTCTGAATGTCCCCCAGCGTGGCCACGGCGCACGCTGTGCTCTGGTGGCTTGCTTAAGCAATAACTCTGGAAGGCTGGGAGCGATGCTTCCCGCAGACTGCTCCCGGAGTCGGGCAGTGATCGCGCTGGAGCGGGGATTTCCTCGTGTCACAGGACCCGGCACATTCAGTTTAAAAGGTAAAAAAATCCCACTTCAGATCCTCCGGTTTGCTTTTCCCGATCAGGACGTTTGCACTGCTGCCGAGTCCCCTTAAATCATGGAGACGAGAGCCAGTTTATAAACCGCAGGACGTGGAAGTGCCACTGCCGTGTGCAGCCACAGGCGCACGCCTGCCGAGCCGCGACACCGGTGCGCCTGGCCCCCCTCAGGCTGCGGTGTCACCACCTGGCACGCACAGACTCAGAATGGCACCCGCCTCGCGCGTGGCGTCACACCGGGGACACGGAGCCCGGAGCTGCGACTTGGGGGTGATGCTCGTGATCCGACCACCGCGGAGTAACAACCGAGGTGGAGCCAGGCCGCCGGGGGAAACGGCGTCCCTCCCCAGAGCTGCTGAAACGCTGCGTGTGTGTCCAGGTGTCCTCTTTTGCTCCCTGAGAGGCCGTGGAGGCGCGCGCAGCGGGAGCGCCGTCTGCCTTGCGTGCGGTGTCCTCGGGGCCCAGCCCCGGGCGGTCTCGGCAGCCGTGAGCCTCGCGCGTCTGTGCGCCGGGGCCACTGAGACACGGCGGGCTGAGTAGGGCCACGCGCCGTGACGAAGCCATGAGCTGGTGATGAGTTGAGATAGGAAAGGGGTGCCGTCGTGGACGAAAAGGCAGCTGGATCTCTGACGTCTGCGCGGACGGAAATGCGTTTGCTGAATCTGCCACGCGCTATTCCAGTGCTGCAGCTTCGTTAGACGACTTTCGATGAAAACAAGATTTACTTCACATTGGACCAAATAATACTTAAGATGTCACCCAAACGTTGATTAGTGGCAAACTGGGAAAAAAGCCACTGCTGGTTTTTAGGCAATGGGGACGCCACTTTCTTGCAACAGCTAGCTTCTTCAGCCGTTCGTGTGTGGATATTGGTTGAGTTTGGGTCTGTTTTGGTTCGCTTTATTTTGTCCGGTTTTACCTTTAGCTCTGTTTATTGGCTTTTCAGTTGTTTGGATTTCGTTTTAATGCTCTTGGCCCAGTAGGGCGTCAGAACACTGGCTTAACTCTAGTAAGTTGATTTTTACTATTAAAACTTGTCAAAAGAGTTTTTAAACAAAGACGTTATTTGTGCTCCCTTTTTACATGTTAAAGGGACACTTGAATATTCGATTTTTTAAAAATTGTGTTCTATGAAATTTTCATTGTTCATATATAGTAACCATTAACCTCTGGTTTTCAGTTTATTCTTTGTTTGATTTTTCTTCGTTTCCCAAGGCTCAGTCACCATGGACTTTGTACTTCCACGATCTGTATTCCCGTGACAGCGTCTGCACCTGTATGCTTGGGCTCTGCTGAAAGGCTCGGCTCCCTCTCCTGGTCTCCTGGGTGGGCGGCTGCTGGGGGGGATGAGTGCCTGGCGGTGTCCTTCTCAACGGTCGCTGGGGTCCTTCTGCCTTGCTGCCTCCTAATCTGTTGGAAAGCATGTTAACATCACCGCGTTGAGTTTTTTGTCTCGTATAAAGTATGACATTTTATGTAAAAAAGACTTTGCAGTCTTTTTCCACTAATCTTAAGAATTTAGTCTATTTTACTGTAAGCCATGTATCTAACTATATTACACTGTTCTGTTCAGATGAGACAGTTGTGACTTTCTCCCTCCATAATTTTCATTTCAAAACGCAGCAGCATCTCTGTAAGTCCCGCCATCAGCATTAGCGTTCTTATTGTCTTTCACCAAAAACGTCAAGTCTGCATTTCTGATGCCACCGTATTTTCCACTTCTGTTAATACCTGTAAGAACCCCTCAGGTATCCAAGGGAACCAGCTGCCGACTTGCAGGATTTCAGGTCCGAGTGTCCTAGTAGTGTGCGGTGTCTGTCGGACCTTTACGACACCGTTTTTGTCTGTTACGATTTCACGTGTTTCTGTTGGCCACCACTCGCGTTAGAGGTGGTTGTCATAAGGCCTTACTAAGTTAGCTGTCTGACGGGTAATTTTCATTATTGCTTTCTGAATAAAATACTGTCAAGGCAGAAGGAACCTCAGTACTTCTTAGGGTTTTGTTTTTTTTTTTAAGCAGAGAATAAGTAACTGATTTGGATCTGTAAGTTCTTCTACAAAACAACATAGCTGATTTGAGGATGTAATGTTTTAAGTTATTTTAAAATGCAAGCAGATTTTCTCTGACTTGGTAACTATGTCCTGAAAACTCTGCATTTACGTATTCTTAAAAAATTGATTTTCTAAAATTAAAGAAGTCCAAATTCGGAATATTGCCATGCTCAAATTGATTTCACGAGCCACGGTTCAAGTTGAACGTCAAACATTCTAACTTAGATGTAAGATGGCGAGTATTCCTGATGGATTATCATGGGCGCTCGTGACTTATGGAGCCAAAGAACAGCTGTGGCTCAGGTCGAGGGGGATGGCTAGCAGTGGGCGCCCGTCTGCCCCAGGGGGCTGGATGCCGGGACCTGCTTTCTGGCCTCTGGCCTGGTCCAAGTCGCCGAGACTGCGCCGGTCTGAGATGCCGCGGTGGCGAGTGGGAGCGTGGCGTGTGCTTCGGCCCGAGGCTCACGCCGCACACGTCTCTGTCCTCAGCTCTGGGGTGTGCCCCCCACTTGTCCCCAGGCCTCCCCAGCAGTGTACACTCTCAGGCCTCAGTGCTCCCCTAGCCCTAGACTGCGGGCCGCTGAGCTCAGGGGAGCCCCGGGGGTGTCCTCTGCCGCGTGACGGTCCACAGATCGCAGATGCTGGTACTGTGACTCGGCGCTCTGCATAGGAAGAAGCTCCATGTAGTGAGTTTGTGGTTTAATTGTCATACAGTGTCAGCACTGCCACCATTCAGCACGTGTAAAACATTTTAAATTTATAAATATTAAAATTTTAAACTTACACTAAGACTTTTCAGTTTTTTTAAGAGACCCGGGGACAAGCATACTGTTTTAATATTTATCTCTATTGACATTGCTAATGAAGATACAAAGTAACATTTAATTTTTCAATAGATGCTACAGTACGATTTTAGAAAAAAAATTAAGGTTATGTATCGAGCCAGTTACAAGCTCTGAATATCAAGTTGATAAAATTTTATTTGTATTTTTTAAATCCATAAATGGGAGTTAAGTGTGTCTTTTCACTAAATATTTTTGTTACATTTTTGTTTCGTCCATGTGCGATTTATTCATGGGTATTTAGACTGTTTTATGAAACTGGTTAAAACGGTGCTATTTCTTTTACTGTCATAGGACGACTGACACCGGGGACATTACTCAGTCATGAAACAATTAAAAATAAAGAACACGACACATCTGTGTAGGCGCAGATTTGCGTTACCTTGGGGGAGAACACCCAGCCCTAACACACTATCCAGGATTCAGAAAGAAAATGTTTTGTTTACATTCTGTAATATGGAGCATATTTATTTTTGTCTCAGCTCACAGTCTCAAATAATTTTAGAATTATTAATTAAATTATTGAGACATATTTATAGTAAATATTTTTAGAGGTTCGGGTCATTCTTTTTGGAAAATTACCATTCTGCTGTGTGTCAGACAGACTTTCCCCCTTTACCTAAACTTAAATCTTGTACATATGTAGTGAAAAGTTAATTTTTTAAAGAAAATGTGTTTTGAAAACATTTTAAATTTGATTTTGCTTTGAATATTCATTGATTTATAATGGTATTTCTTCGGTTATATTGGGCTTTGAGTCCACTTCAAAGGTGGATAAAGAAAATTAAGTTTAAGAGGACTAAGCAGAGCACATACTGAGTTTTAATTTCCCCCCCCTTTAAATATCGAGGGTGGGACCTTGGGCACAGGCTAATCATCTGTCATTTGAGAGAGCCACAGATGATTTTAACAGTCCCAAATAGAAAAACCTGGTATTGTTTTTTTTAAAGGACATCTCTAAAAATACAGTTAGTTTATATTGAGTGGTTTATGGATGATGATTAGACTGTCTTTTTTTTTTTTTTTTAAACATGGGATTCCAGATTGAGTTGTGTGCTTTCTTTGTAATCTCAAATGGCAGTTAATTTTACTCTTAAAACTAACTGGAAGCAGAGGGCACATTTGGTGAAATTAATGAGAAAATCTTTTGCTCGGAAATTCCACACAGCGCTAAATGGCAGCGCACTGTCAGAATTGTAGCACATAAATCAACACCCTACTAGACTGTCCATGTATTTAAAATATGCTGATGGATAAAATATAATAGTAGATGCTCGATAAATTCCATTACGTTTAGAGATTCTCAGAACACGTTTCGCTCCATTACGTAGGTGTGTCCTAACACAACGTCTAACACCTGATGGACTTCAATGGTTTTTGAACACCGTGATCTCGTCACATTAATCCAATGCGACCATGTAGCCCTGGCCACCACCGTGGTGGTGTGGGAGAGTTCACTACAGGAACGAGAAAATTATGTGCTCATGTTATTCCTAGAACAACAAAAAAATCCTTATTTCCAAAGTGAGTTTCATGTATCAGTAATTCTTTGTACCTTAGCCGTCACCAAATAAATCAGAGAAACAAAATGGGTTTCTTTGCTGCGTGAAGTTAAAGGCTTTACACACATTGTGAAGCTTTAGGAGGTCTTGATCAGATCTTCATCTTACTAGTCCCCTTCTCAAAACGGGCTAGACTTCGAGGGGGCGTCTTTGCAATACACTGAGGTTAATTTGAGTAATTTGGTGATAAAGCACTCGAATGGAAGAAAAACACCTGGATCTGTGTTCTTGTAATTATAGGTAATTAGTTATTTTTTTTAAAAAAGGAAAGTCTAGATTCATCCTACCTTAAGACAGTGGTCCCTGACCTTTTTGGCACCAGGGACCGGTGCTCCTATGAGAATCTAAGGCCTCGGTGTGAGGCAGAGCTGAGGCGGTGATGCTGGCGCTGGGGAGCGGCTGCAAACACCAAGCCTCGCTGCTCGCTGCTGCTCACCTCCTGCGGCCCGTACTGTCCGTGGTTTGGGGACCCCTGCCTTAAGAGATCTTTCCAGAGTAATCCCCATTTCTTTTATGCACCATTTCCAAAGAATAGCAAGATGAACAAAAATCACTTCTGAATACACAAAAGGAACAATTCCTGAATTGAAATTGACTTGAAAATATCAAGTCCAGTGTAACGTGACAAATAATTTTCCCTTTAACACAAATCAAATTGCCTTTGATATTTTTTATGATTTGTAAAAACCATTAAATTACAATGTAAATGTTTCACCAGGAAAGTTTTAATCTTCGTGTATTACTGTGAAAGGCTGAGCTGCTGGTGGGGGTGTAACTTTGAACTTCCTGATGTCTGTGGTCAGTCCAGTTATAAAAATAACACGTTAGGTGAAGGTAACCCTTGGGTCTCACATGCTGTGAAAGCGGTTGAAACTTTGAAAGCTTAAAAAGGTCTGTTTCAAGCCAAAATTAATTTGCTTTAACAAACTTTTCTGTTAAGTTATAAACCAAGGCAGTCTTGTATGTATGGAACACTAACTACCTCTGTAAAAATATACTGCCATAAAAGTTGTTTCTTGTTTCTTGGTTCATGTTATTGATTTTAATTTGTTTTCTATTTTTTCTTTCTTGCTCCTTTGCTAAGTCTGGTTTTGAAATGCTTGGTTTAATAGACCTGTCATCAGCTCAAAGCGATCAAAGTAAAAATAAAGCATGGGTTGCTATAGACCTGGAAAGAGTATTTTAAATAGAAATTATGGCACTCCCAAAGCTGTCAACCTGTTTTATGAACTACTGAACGTTATTTTTTGGCAGCTGAGCCATTCGTTTATATTCTCGACTTATGCCAGAAAGGATTCAAAGCATTTCAGCGGAATGTATAAAACTGGGCACGATAATGAAACTGGTACAGGAAATGAAGGAAGGTGGGAACGTAATATGGGCTGGTTGCCTCGGGGAATGGAAAATAAACACATCACTTACAGTTTGGTGGCTGCCCGGGTGGGAGGGGGCTCTCCTTTTAATTAAAGTGCCTGTTCTGTGTCAGTACTTTGCTAGTTGCTTAACACGTGTGGAAGAAAGCACTGGACGCTGAGAGCTTTGACGAGTGGCAGCAAATCAGCTCGCCAAAGCCCTACGTTGGGGGTCACTTTCACAGCGTTGGCTGATAATTATTCGCTGGCTTTATTTCGGCGTGAGGACGGCGTCTGCTCGGCAATCGGGTCTCGCATTCTTTGCAGCCAGCCCCCAAAGGAAGGGTGCGGGCGGCCGCACTTCCAGTAACCACGTGGTTTGGGGCGCAGAGCGCACCGAGAAGTCTGATGACTGCAGGGTTCAGAGTTTTTTCCAGTCCCATCCATACAAGGCCCCATTACATTGACAGCAGGTCTCCCGCAACGCGTCTAGCCTGGGGAGACCCAGTGAAAACCAAGTTTGCAACGCCGCCTTGGAGGCGCGGACGCGAGCAGCTATCGCGGGAGCCGGACGCGCGCGCGCTCGGGGCGGGCTGCCGGCTGCGCATGCGCGGCCGCTCCTCGGCTGGCCCCGCCCACGCCGGCCGCACGACGGCTGCGCGCGGATGGCGGTGAGTGGACGTGTGGTCGCGGCTACAGCTGCGGCTGCGGCGTGGGGGCCTTGCCGCTCCCCGGGGCCCGGCGCGCTCGGCGAGCGGCGGGAGCCCAGAGGGGCCTGGGCCTGCGCCTCCGCGGGCTGGCGGGGCTCCGCCGGCCGGCCGGGCGCCCAGGACGGCGGGGCACGGGGCGCGGGCGTCACGCGCGGCCCGGCCCGGCCGAGCGCGGTCCTCACGTCGCGGCCGCCGGTCGGGGGTCGCGGTGACGCGGGGCCCGAGGGCAGCTGGACGCTCGTGACGTGGCGGCGGCCTCGGCCGGTCGGGAAGCGGCACGCGCCGTCGGCGGAGCGGGAGGGGGAGCGTGCGCGCGCGCGCGTCGCTCGTGCGCCAGCCGCCCGGCGACGCCGAGTCGGGCCGGGGCGGCCCCGTCAGTGGCGTTGGCCGCACCGAGTGCAGAGGCGGACAGTGGCCGCTCGGCCCCGGCGGGGCTGCCCATCGGCGCGTGCAGGCCACGTCGTTGCGCGGGCGTCCCCGCTGCGTGGCGGCACCACGCGCAGCTCCTAGAGGGCTCGCCCGGGTCACCGTCGTGTCTCCCTAGAGCAGGGGCCTCAGCCGCAGCGCTCTTGTCGCTCCGGGCTCTCCCTTGGGGACGGCTGCCCTCGTTCGGACTTCACCCTGGGGGGCAGCGATTCAGTCAGTCACGCCGGCACGAGGAAACCTCCATCGGGCTGGACACGGTCGCCGAGCTGAGCTTCCGGCTGGCAGGCCTCCGTGCATGCTGTCAGCCAGGTGCCAGGAAGGCAGCGCCCCCTGAGGGCGAAGGGGCTTCTTCCTGGGGGTCCCCTGGCCTCTCTCCCTGCGCCTCTTTCTTGGCTGGGTCTAATTTGTACCCTTTCCGTGTAATACACGTGAGCATAATTGCTTTCAGTGAGTCCTGTGAGTCTCGGTAGCAAATTACTGAAACCTAGGGCGCTTTGGAGGAGCCCCCTGCCGGCAGTGGTCGGAGGCTTGGGCAGACTGGGCCGACTGGAGGGTTACACCCTATTCTCGCAGTTCGGCACCCCAAGAAGTAATTGCGCCTGGCCGTCATGTCCTACAGAAACACCCCCTCTCCTCCCTCCCTCTGCTTTTCTTCTCTTTCTCCTTGTCACGCCTCCCGTTTTTCATCTTTGTGTGCTCCTCCGTTTTTATCAGCCCTCACTTACCCCATTATAGTAACACCTGGGAGCCCAGGTGCCACACCTGTACGACTAGAGGGTTAACCTGCGGGCAGGCGAGGGGGATGAAGAAAAACACAGAGACATAGGACAGGAAAAGCTGGGGCCAGGTGCGACACTGCGCTCCAGTGGAGATACACATTTATCATACACATCTGAAGGTCGGGGGGTGTGGGGGGACTTCTCAGGACTTGGAACTCGCTGGCAGCAATAACCTCCCGAAGGCCCTGCCTGCACCTGGTTATCAGGGCTAAACCACAAGCAGCTGTCTGTTCTCTGCTGCTCTGCCCTCGGCAGATTGCAACACGGTCAACCATGGCTTTGCCAATGCTTCGACCACAGGTCTGGTGCAGACCCGGCTCTCTGCACCCTGGGTCACTAAACTGGGACGTGCCGGCATGGGGAGATCTCTGATTCAGAGCATCTGTGAGATGTCCCCACATGGCCATCGGGGCACCGGGAGAAAGAATCCCTTCAGGCGTTTGTGCTAAACATTTTGTTCTGCCAGTCATCGTAGAAGTGTGCAAGTCTCTTTGTGAACACTGAATACAGCTAAAGGGGAACTGCGCTTGCCGAACGAGTTCGCTGGCCGGCCCTGCCGATGTGCGAGCTCCGTAAACACCCGCTTCCCTCAGTGCACGCGCAGTTCCGAGCCTTGCTGGGAGGTGCAATCGCTTGGTTATCTGAAGGAAAAAAGGACTCAGCACTTTTACTTGTTTGTTTGCAGGTAAATGCATGGACGGCGTGTGAGATGAGTGACTCGGAAGACGACGGTGTCCCCCGGCTGTCCTCGCACACCTTAGCAGCTCTTCAGGAATTTTATGCTGAGCAGGAGCAGCACGCCGGCCTGGGTGGGGGTGACAAGGACAGCATCGGGGTGATAGAGGAGAACTGGGTAAGTGGGGCTTGTTCTGGACCCGGCCCAGCGGGTGTCTGTCCCACTGATACCCAAGTCTTTGTTACCTGTCACTCGGGAGCAGACCCCTCTGGGGAGCCAAAGCAGAAAGCAGCCCACGGGAATTTTAAGGTGGCGTAAATGCCGACCTTCCTGCTTCTGCTCTCGGGCTGGTCGCTGACCAGACACGTCCAGCACAGGCTCTAGCATTCTGCCTCTGCATATGGCGCCAGCATCCCTCGTGGGAAGGGCTGCTGTGTCACTGCAGGAAATGGGGCAGCCGAGCTTCAGATGTGATGAAACATTGGTGAAAGGCAGTTTTTAAGAAGATACTGATAGTTTCTGGTGTGTAGTATTTTAATTGTATGTTCATGGTCCAAATGAAAATCGGAATTCAAAAGGAAGACAAACGAGTTGAGGGAAACTCCTAGCCTAAGCAGGAACGTAGAAATTTAGACTTTTAAGGAGATGGTTGAGATATAGCTGAGACCTGATCGTCGTCGACCGCCCTGGATGACATCAGTGTTTCCCATCCCTTTGCACCCGCAGTGAAGCGTCCATGTGCTTATTGGCTTTTTTTTTTTTTTTTAAGTCTTTTACATTTCATCAAATTTGGATCTCAAGTTACATAAAATTTTCCGATTTGCCACATGTTGGAAGCTGACGGATAAAGTGTGCCTTTCCAGTTCTCTAAACGACCTGCCCACACAGAAGCCTCCTTCCCGCCGTGTCCCTCCTTCCCGGGTTTCTGCCCCCAGCTGGGAGCTTCCGCGGATGAGAGCTTAGAGAGCCGCATTATTCCTGAGTAGCCTCTCTCTCGTCCTTCTGCTTAATTCTTAAAATACTGTGTACTTTGTTCTGATTCTAAAAGTAATCTACAGGAAACATATGGACAAAAAAATAAGTTCTAATCCTGCACAGAATTGACTATTTTATAATTTTGACACTTTTTAAATTTTTTCAGTTACAATTGACACAGTATTGCGTGAGTTTCAGGCGTACGGTAGAGCGCTTAGACCTTTACATAGCTTGCGAAGTGATCGCCCCAGATAGTCTGTACCCACCTGACATCACACATTACTGACCGTGTCCCCTGTGCTGTGCTTCGCGTCCCATGACTATTTTGTCCGCCAGTTTGTACTTCTTAGTCTCTTCCCCTTTTTCACGCAGCCCGCCAGCGCCCCTCCCATCTGGCGACCATCAGTGTGTTGTCTGTTTTATGTGTTTGGATTCCACATGTACGTGAGACCTTAATAGTATTTGTCTTCCTCCGTCTGACTTAGCACAATACCCTCTAGGTTTATCTGTGTTGTCACAAATGGTAAGATTTCACCCTTTCTTGCGGCTGAGTCACGTATGCCCTACCTCTTTTTTATCCTGTCGTCTGTCGATGGACACCTAGGTTGCTTCCGCATCTCGGCTGTCGTGAATAGTGCTGCAGTGAACACGGGGATGCATACGTGTATCTTTTCGAATTAGTGTAATACGGTGAGAGTAAGATTTTTATTTTTAATAACAATGTGAGAGCCAAAACATGTCATTGTGCCCGACGGTGTGGGAGTGAGGGAAAGGGTAGCTCAGCCGCCTGCCACCAGGAAACTCCCTCTCGGCGGAAGCCCCCGCATTCCATGCCCCCCGCTCCAGCTCCTCTGTAGGCAGAGTCACAGCGGGCACTTTCCCTGTGGCCGAGTGGTCAGACACATGTCACCAGACGTGTTCGTGTGTACGCTTACCCAAATTAATGTCTACAATTTGTTTTTGGAAATGTTTTTTCTCTTGGCATTTTCTCGTGGAATCACGTAACCTGCAAATATTAACACTTCTTTTTTGACTGTATTTTCTCGTGTTAATGCAATGGCTACATCTTGCAGGGAAATGTTGGGTGTGAGTATTGAACATAGACACCTTGCTCCTTGTCTTGTGGGGAAACGCCTTTCACTCTCTTTTTTAAGATACCCTTGATCAGTTTAAAGAAGTCTTTGCTATTCATAACTTGCTAAGACTTTATTTTTTAATTGTGAAGTGGTGTTGAATTTTTTGAAATGCTTTCTTCTTTCACATGTTGGAACGATCATATGTTTTTCTGTAAACATTTAAACCTGGACGTATGAGCTGTCAGCTGCCCTGGCCCTGCCATGTCGCATGGCAGAGGAATCCATTTTTTCCATTAAAATCACCCTTAATGTATAAATGAGAGTAGATAATTAAGGCTCAACAGAGATTTAGATAGAAATCATCTATCAGCATGAATAGAAGGATCCAGATGAAAAACCAACCACCTGCCCCTGAGAGAAAAAATAGCAATTTGTGAAACATACCCTCCCCCGCCACCTTCCGTGCATGCGTGTTGCCTGGCCCTCGGCAGCGGACTCCAGAGGCTTAACTCAGACGCGGGTTCGGTTTTCCTGGCAGGACTCACACTGAGGGGCGCTTTTCCATCAGGAGAAGCGACTGCTTGTCTGCTTGGTGATGTCAGCCGCTGATACCCTGTGCCTACATTGCGTTAATGAGTTAAGGCCTTCTGTTTATTGAAAATAATTTCTAAAAAATAGTTTCAATAAATTTAAATCCATGCCCAGATTTAAATGTAAAAACAACATTTATGCCAACTGTAAAATGATTTCAACTCTTCTCTGTCACAGCAATTGAGCCAGTTCTGGTACAGCCAAGAGACAGCCTTGCGGCTTGCCCAGGAAGCCATCGCCGCTGCCGGGGAAGGTGGCAGGTAAGGTCACACTTTGTCCTTCCTCCGTGAGAGGCAGTTTGTGAGAAGCCTGGGCTGCAGTCTGCAGAACTGTGGTTTGCTTTTTGCACAAGAGGAACAAGACCCCTTCGGGCTGAGTTTTGGGGCCCTGGGACCTGCGCACGGGGTGTCTCGTCTCTACTCTTCCTCTCACGTGCTGACAGCGTCTTTCTTTCAAACCCCTGGAGTCTGTGTTAAAAGAAAAAATCTGTTTGACCTTTCTGAAGTTTGAAGAGCGTAGGTTTTCTTTTAATTTGGTTTATCAGAACGTTACATTTATACAATTTAAAGGAAATGATATGGTCCTAAAAGGCTTGTTCAAAAAAATACCCCTTGCCGATTTTTCCTTTGCCCATCTCCTCCCCTCTTCAGCTCCGTCAATGGACCCTTTGGTATTTCCAGCTGTACTTCTACATACACGTTTACGTGGGCATCTTCGCATTTGTCACTCGTGATGTTTCCTGATCTCGCAAGAGAATGACGGTTGCCCTCCCCCCGCCCCGCCGCGTCCACCCTGATTTGGGGTACATTGTAAGGGAAACATTGTTATAGCTCAGCCTTTTACTTTTTTCTTTCGAAGAAAATACTTTTTTTTTTTGTTTCCATGTTTATATCACTAACCCTCAGGTTCGTCCCAATTTGTGCAAATCTTCCGTCAGTAAAATCAAAGCTATGTCAAATCCTTGGAAAAAATTTTCCTCCAGGGCTTTGCCACCTCCTCTAGGCTGGACTCCCGGATTTCTAACTAGAGCTTCTATCGAGGTCCGCCTTTCCTGTTATGCTGAGGGTCCTCTGTCCTTGCTTCTATTCTGGATCCTGTTTCCTGCGCCCAGTTCGCCTGGGTTGGGTGTACCCTCAGTCCCTTCCATAGAAAAGACGCCCCGGAGGGACACGTGGGACTCTCTGTGGTGCTGCCTCAGCACCGCCAGGCCTGCGTGGGTCTGCGGGGCCTCCAGGGCTATCCCCTCTTCTGGTGGGACACCGGCTTTCTCCCACCCTAGTGCGGGGCCGGCTTAGGGCGCCTCTGAGTCCGCAGGGCTGGCCCGGCCTGGGGCGTCTGTCCCTTGGGCTGGTGGCTGGCCCCTCAGTGGGGGCACTGGCTCACACTGCTCTGATTTCCTTCCCGCTGTCTCTTCTGTCCCTCTTTCTGCGACTCCTGTCACGTGGACGTTGGACCTGATCCCTGCTGCTTTTACCCCATCCATCGTCTTTTTTTACCTTATTTCCTGGGGAAATCCCTCACCTTTATCCTCTGCGTTCACCATCCACACAGGATGAGCCGTAGCTCTTTTCGGGGTCTCTGACGACTGCATCTCGTCCAGCCTTCGGAGGCTGCTGATCTCAGGATCTCGAACGCTGCCTCCTCCCTACACCTGTTTACTCCAGGTGCCTTTTCTCTTCGCTTATTTTGGCTCCTGGTATTAGGTGTTTGCCCCTAATGTGCGTTCACGTTTAGCGGTGGGGGGTCACTCAGAACCTGGAAGCTGATGCGTGGCCGACCTCACCTGTCTGGTCTGTGGCCGGGTGACCTGGACAAAGCCCCAGTGTCTCTGGGCGTGGTCTTTCCTCGCGGGCCAGTCAGAGCTGGTCTTCTGACGCCTGCCTGGGAGTCGTGTGTCTGGCCGTCACCGTGGGGGGCGCATGGCGGAGTAGGCTGGAGGTCCGAGCCCCGGGGGCTTTGCCCTAGCCCTGCTGGCGGTGCCTGCCACCCCCTTCCCCATCCCGAGGACATCCCTCTGGTTCCTGGAGGGACAGGGCCTGGGAGGCTTGCACTGGGCAGAGTCCTGGGAACAGGTGTCCTCTCAGAGGGACCCTCCCCTGACCTGAGCGTCCAGAGCCCCTAGGGCCGGGACAGATGCCAGGTTGTCGCCAGGCCTGGATCCGCGTCTTGGGGCCTCTGCTGACCCCACCTCCCCTGCCGTCCAGCTTCCTGGGCGCGCCTGTCCCCCTCACACTCCGCACGCAGGCTCACGCTGGACGGTGCAGCGGATCGAGCCGCCCTGTGTCTCGCTGGGTGAGGGCCCTGTGCGGTGTGTGCATCCGGGTTTTCAACCCAAGTCCCGCGTCTTCCTCCTTCGTCCTTGGTGTCTCTCAGGGGCGCGTCGTTGTGCGCCAGGCGTTCCTCGGCGGCAGTGTCTCTGCGTGCTCTTTCACGAGGGCTCTGCAAGCGGCTTAGTTTTCCCGAACGGCACCTTCAGGCGCTGTCACGGTTTTTGAGGCGGCGTGTGCCCTGCCCACCACGTCCTGCTCTGCCAGGGTCCCCCGTCTAGCCCTCAGCCCTGAGGCAGTCACACGCTGGGGCCCAGAGACCAGCCACTGGCAAGTCACCAGGGGTGAGCTGCCCTCGGTTCCACTGCTGTGTGTCAAATGCCACTGCCCCCACCGGGTCCTGCAGCTCTGAGCTCGCTGCTGGTGTCAGGCGCTACCTTCTGCCCAACGCAGACCCTTTAGAATTTTCAGTGACGTTCTGCTGGCAACAAGGTCAGATTTGGTTTGTCCAAAAATGTCTTTATTTCACTCTTTCTCGGTGACGCTTCATTGTCTCCTCTGACCTCTGTCACTGCTTGGCATCTTGGCATGGAGCAGACGTGCCTGCATGTCCTTGGCCTCCCCCACCCCCTAGGGCTCTGGTGGCCCCTGCCTCCCCGGGCCTCGACATGCATGCTTCTTACAGAAGTGGATGTGACGTGGCAGGCTTTGACACACGTTGCAGGTGAATTTGGGCCAAGATGCCAGCCCAGCCGGGGCCTCTAGTCCACTCGCGTGACGCTGTTTAGGTTGAGAAATGCATCTCACAGTTTCAAAGCTGAGTTTAATTTTTTTTGAAAGTACTTTTTAAATGACCACGTAATGCATGATGAAAATCTAAGTTACACAGTGGGTTGGGAGCTACTCTCCTCCCCCGTCTCCCGTGGGGCGGCCACAGGGTCTGGCTCGGCCTGAGCGCATGTCCCCAGTCTGTGCCAGTACTTTGGCCTCACGCAGAAAAGCAGCAGAGTTCACAGTTACGTCTGCACCGCGTCTTTGCTTCTGTGCGTCTCTCTGGAGCTGTGGAGTGGCTCAGGTAGTTACTTGGGTTTTTGTTTTTTTTTCAAGATGATGTTTACTACAAAAGACCTTCAAAACATTTAGAGACTAATAGTATTTGAAATGAATGTAAAAGGAACGTGAAAACCATGGGTGAATTTAGGCCTTGGATTCTCTGACGTTTGTTCTGACGTGCCCTGACGGTTTACATGTCTCGCCCTAAAGGCACACTTACCCTTCGCACCTTGAAATTACTAGTCGCACGTTTTAAACACCAGACTCCTTAAAAGGAGGCTGCATGAAATGCACTCAGATTGTCCTGTCGTTACCTCTGTGGAGGTGTGAGCGCAGGGCCTTGTTCTTAGCGAAGGTGTCGCCCACCCACACGGGGCACCGTGGCTGATGGTCTGCCTGTGCGTTTTCCAGGGTGGCCTGCGTGAGCGCCCCCAGCGTCTACCGGGAGCTGCGGGAGCTGTGCGGGGGGCGCGTCTCCGCCTGCGTGTTTGAGTATGACCGGCGGTTCGCCGTGTACGGGCCGGACTTCGTCTTCTACGACTACGCCCGCCCCCTGGACCTGCCCAGGCACGTGGCAGCACACAGCTTCGACATCGTGGTGGCTGACCCCCCCTACCTTTCTGAAGAATGTCTCCAGAAAACCTCTGAAACCATCAAGTACCTGACTCGGGGCAAGATTCTGCTGTGCACAGGTAGGTTGGTGACAGGCCTGCAAGCCTCAGGCTTTAGGCCAGGGTGGACCCTGGACCCATTGCTTACCGCGTGACCCTGGGCAAGTTAGGTGTCCCTGTGCCCTACTGCCTCACCTCAGCTGGGACCGAAGCGGCCGCCCACCTTGCGGAGTCATTGAGAGTCGGTGGCGTGACACATGCACGAGAGGTCTGGCACGTGGTGCGCGTACCGTGGCAGTCAGTCTTAGCTTTGTCAGTGCTGGTCGACCTGGTGTCTGCACTGGACGGCTCGGCGTCAGGCGACTTGGTTAACGCAGAGGGGCCCTCTGCAGAGGACGGGGCACAGGCCCAGGGTGCTGTCCCCCAGCCCAGGCCGAGCCGCGGGGCTCTTCTCACAGCTGAGAACTTGGCCAAGAACCCAACCCTTGTCCACAGGAAGCGTGCGCTCACGCGCCAGCAGCTGCAGCAGTCCTGTGTGCCCGCCGGCGGGGCCCCCTCCTGCAGCGTGGCACTCAGCTTTAGGCCTCAGGTTAAAAGCCATAAGAAGGCAGACCGAAGACACGAATTCTCCATTCTAGCGAGTGCCACGAAAGCATTGGGGTGCTGCACAGGCCGTGGGGCGGGGCTTTGGGTCTGGCAGGGCCTCTGGTGACCCCGGCTGAGAGAGCCCCGTGCAGGTCAGGGTGGGGACTTTGAGGGTGTTCGACCCCAAATGGTGGGGCCTGGTTTGTCTAAGGAAGTTCGCTTTAGCGCTGCACCAGATGGGATCCCCAGGGCTTCCCGTCCAGGCAGAGGTGAGGTCTGGATGTGCTGGGCAGGAGCTGGCACCCTTGGGAGCGAGGCTGGAAGCAGCACCGGCTCTGCCCGTGGGTTGGGGAGGGGTTAGGTGGACGCCACTCTCAACCTGTGCATGGCACCCAGGGGACATGTCCACAGCAAGGGCTGTGCTGGACCCGGCGCCAGGGGTCTGGGGGGGGTGGTGGCGGGGCAGGGAGGGACATGGGCAGAGGGGATGATGGAGTTGTCAGCCAGAGGCTGCTGGGACACGGCCCCCGGGTTTGCAGGACTGGACGTCGCTAGAAGGCGTTCTCAGTCAGAATCAGAAAAGCAGTTTTAATGATTGTAATTTTCTCCGTGGTGCGTTTCTCAGCTTTGCAGAGGCAGAGAAATCAGACAGGAAAGGAAGGTGTGGGCGTTGGCGGGTGCGGGGAGGGGACCGGTGGGGAGGGACGGGGCACGAGGTGGTCCACGGCCGTGCACCTGAGCCGCGTCTGCTCCCCAGGCGCCGTCATGGCAGAGGCGGCCGCGCGGCTGCTGGGCGTGAAGGCCTGCAGGTTCCTCCCGAGACACGCCCGCGCCCTCGCCAACGAGTTCCGCTGTTACGTCAACTACAAGTCCGGGCTGGACCGCGAGGACTGAGGGCAGGTGGCGTAAGTGTGGGGAAGGGCCCTGAGTGACAGCCCAGCCGCCTGGGGTCCACACCCGGGCGGCAGACCTTGGGGCTCCTGCCGCTGGAGTGGGGGTGCAGTGGGCCCATGGACAGCTTGGTGGCCTGGCCAGCGCCCAACTGACAGAACCTTGGCCTCTGTCCCCAGTCCTATGCCCCTGAAATGGGTGACTTCCGAGTCTGCCCGCCACTGTCCCAGAGGGTCACTTCTCTGCAGGACACGCGACTGGCTTGGGGAGCTGGAGGGACGGCAGGGATGCAGCCCAGGCGTCGTCACCCAGGGTCCAGGCTGCCTGAGACGAAGGTGCCATGTGCAAAACCAGATGCGGCAGAGCAAGGGGACATGAGTGACCGGCCTCCAGTGTTCTCCAGAAGACGCCCGCCTGCTCCACGTCAGCAGTGCAGAGACGACCGCCGACACCTGCAAGGTGGATGGACACGGGCCTGAGGCCACACGCTGATGCTCCATCTACATGAGCGCATTCTCGGACAAGGGACAGGTCAGTGGTTGGCGAAGGCCAGGACGGGGCAGGGGTCTATGTAGTGCTGGGCTGGCTCTGAATGAGACGGTCCAGTGACAAGCGTACATGTGACAGCATTACACAAAGCTAACCACGCACCGACGCGTGTAGACTTGGCGACCTGAGCAAGGCCTTGGGCAGGGGCCTGGTTGTAGTGTCGTTACCTGAGCTGTCACCATTGGGGGACTGAGCGAGGGGTACCCAAGATCTCTGTAGTGTTTTTGTAATTTCCTGTGAATCTATAATTTTAAAACAAAATCTTGAAAAGATTACACGTCCCCATCCCATGTGACTTGCTTTGGCTAACAAAACAAAGTCACACGTGTCACCTCCAATCAGCTGTATTTCCCCTGACACTGACTGGCCGCAGTGCACACAGTACAGGGTGTGGGGGGAACCAGGCCCTGAGGCCGAAGCTTGGAGTCTGTGTGCTGGCTGTCACCACACAGCCCAAGTGCGCGCACAGGGAGCAGACGCCGTCAGTGTTGCTGGTGCGTGCCAGGCCGGGTGCGGGGCCCACTCCCGCCCGTCTCTCTCAGGCCCTGGTCATCGTTCCTGGGGAATGTCATGTTGTGTAAAGGTCACTCGGCACTTTTACGAGATGTTTGCATTTTACCTGTGCGCCGGCATCTGGCACCTTGAGTATTCAATAAACGTTCTTTGAAAAGTAACCCCTACATTAACACTGCTAAACATCTGAGTAACGGGTTGCCCGGCGTGTGACTTAGGACCCGGGAGTGCGGCGGCCTGGCAGCAAGGGGGTGCTAGCTCTGCAAGCCCAGCCCTCGGGGTGGGGAGACCCGACCTCCCCTGGCAGGGAGGGAAGGTGCAGCAGGCCTGCGTGGATACGTTTGTCTCACGAGCAGCCACCGTGTTCTCGCGCTCTGGGCCCAACGTGGCTCAGCAAGGCCATGGACAGTGTGCAGCTGCTGGGGGGCTGTGGGGACCCGTCTGCATCGCTTGCGACAGGTAGGGTGCACACGGCCACCAGCTCGGAGACGACGGGCTTACCGAGTTGTCCGGAGGTTGACTGCTTCTCACCGTGGAACCAAAGGTGACGTAACAGACGTCTTTGTCAGCCTCTCCTCACAGAGGATCTGCGCTGAGACAGGATAACTGTGTGAGTGGACAGGGAATGGATGGTGGCAGAGGTCCCCGTGTCACTACTTAGCTGCGTGTGTGGGCGGGGCTGTGACACAAAAGCTGGCTCAGACGGGGTGGTGCTGGTCCTGTCCGCCCTACCCCCCGCCCGCGGGACCAGTCACAAAGCTCGCCACCTGCCCCTCGCCTCGGGGACGCGGCGGCCCAGGTTTGGGCTCTGGGCCCTGGATGCTGCTGTTGACACGTGCGCGTGTCTCGGGATCGCCATTCCCAGAGGATGCGCAGCAGAAAGGCGGGCGGCCGGTCATGGAGCATCTTCGACAACCAGCGCGAGGCACCTGCCCGTGGAGGGCTGCACAGGGGTGAGCTGCCAAACGGAACGCGGCCCCTGGCACTCGGGAGGACCTGGCAGTGAACTGCTGCTCCGTGACGCCTGGCGACAGGACAGGCCCCCGCTGCAGTGCCCCTGGGGCGTGTTCCTGGAGCCGAGGACTCCCCCGCCACCTCGGAGCAGCAGCACACCGGCTCACTGTGGCCAGCCGCGCCTACACACTGGTCACCACCCTCATCTCCCCGCCGCCGGGGCTTGGTTTAGACTCACCTTGATACCCAGGAGCACAGAGCTCGGCGATGGATCTCCTTGAACTACAGCTTCCAGCATCACTCATGGTTCACTGGCGCGGCGTGGCCAAATCCCGGGTACCGCACTGGGCGTCCAGGGCTCACGGCGTCCGCGAGGCTGAGGCGCTGCCCATTTGGTAGGGAGTGGACCGGCCCGGGGCCAGCGGCCGAGGCCGGTGGTGGCCCGAGCACGCCCAGTGCCCATGGCTGGCTGCGGGAGCTCAAGCCTGGGACGGGCGAGTGCTCACTCACACAGGTGTCACACAGATGGGTGTGCCTGGGTGTGCCATTCGGGGAGAGGCCCTGAGAAGGCTGCCTTTCTCGGTCTCGGAGGGGACAGCGCTCCCTGCAGGCTCGGCCCCCGCTGACACAGACCATCTACACTAGCGTGGCTGGAGTGCCACATGGCACTTAATGTGGCTGAACCACCACCCATGGCCTTCACTGCTGCGAAAGGCAAGTTTCCTTTCTAACTTGTGGCCTCTTGTGGCCTCTTTATGGCTGCTGCTCTGAACCAGAACGAAAGGCTGCTCTGAGCCTTCTGTGTCTGTCCCAGACCGGCCACCACTGGGGACACCTTTTTTAAGAGGCTGGACAGAGAAGTAGAATTTCCCAAACTCTCCACAGCTACCACTCTCAATTGAGCACTTGCTCAGAGACCCTGGGTGTCTCAGCTCTTCACGCACAGCTGGTCAATGGCGCCTCCGCCAAACCACACGAGGATGGTGGCAGCACACTCCTCCGGCATTGGAGCCTGGGTGTGAAGCCACTCAGGACGGGCACGTCCCAGCCGGGGAGGAGGACTCCACGACCAGCCGAACCTTCGAAAACCACGTCAAAGCTTAAACTCTCAGCGTAAGGTTAAGGTAACGTGAGGTCCTTAATCGACATACTGTTGGCCCTAAAAACTCGGCCCAGCAGAGCCACATCCAGACAGACAGAGGCACAAAAGCAGCAAAGCTTCACCGATTGTTTCAACAACTTAAAGAGACCTCACTTTTACAGATCACTATTCAGCGACAGATTTCCAGGCTCGCATGGCCACGTGGGCAAGCAGTGGCCTAGGCCACTCTGGGAACTGAGGTGGCCTGCAATCTGTGGCTACTTCTGGAAGTCCTTAAAACTAAGCCCAGGCTTGCGTTCTTGCTGAGGATTGGCAAAGACACCCCATTCTACCTCTCGGGTCATCCTGCCGCCCCTTAGCCACAAACTGCTCCCCCACCCCGACTTTCAGAACTGAGAAGAAACATGCAGCTGTGTCCCTGCAGCACTGGCACACTCACACGGAAAACCGAGACTGACCTCCGGGATGCGTGTGCAGCCCCCGGTGCTTCCTTCCTATTCCTGGGGCAGCTGGGGGGCTGGCAGGATGCGGGGCGGGGCAGGTCACGTCCAGACGTGACTCTGCAGTAAAGCCAGCTGGGGGACACGCAGGCTTCCAGGACGCAGGCCACAGCGCCAGCTAAGAGTGTACCTGAGCTTCCTAACTGTGGCAGGAAGTGGAGACCACGTTTATGTCAAAGAAACGTTTTAATGGAATTGCTCAAAGTTGCCAATATAAAAACAGCTTCTGCCTCTACTGGAAGCAGACAGGTGTACATTCTTTCTTAGATCTTTAGAAAGCGTCCACCTGTCATCTACCTACGTGTGGAGGCTGTGGCCTCCTGCGTGTCCCAGCAGCGTGTCCCCAGCGGTGGCCAGTTCCCGGCGCCGGCTTCTGCTAGGAGGAGCCGGGGCGGCCGGGCGGGCGCGCGGGCCGCTCCTTGGCGTCGCGGTCGTCGGCGGGCGCGGGCACGCAGGTGCAGCCCACGGGCACCGCCACGTACTCCTCGGCGTAGACGGCGCGGCCGCCCGCGCAGCCCGGCGCGCGGCGCAGCACCACGGCGGGCAGCAGCACGGGCGCACTGCGCAGGCGCAGGTCCTCCTCGCCGCGCGGCCCGGTCAGGCAGCCGCGGCACAGGCAGTAGGCCTCGGGCAGCAGGCGCGGGAAGCGGGCCGGGTCGTAGGAGACCCTGCGGGGAGCGGGGGAGGGGGCGTCAGCGCGCCGGTGCGGGGCTTCTACCGCCCTGCGTCCGTCTGTCAGAGCCCCCGTACCCCCGTCTGTGAATGGGCCAAAGTCACACTCGGGACAGCAGGCCTGGCCAGCCTGGGACATGTGACAAAGCAGCCATCTTCGCCCTCCTCCAGGCCCTCCGTTTTCAAGTCCGATGCCAAGGACGAGTGACACCTACAGACGGCCTGCAGCCACCACACAATGGCTCCCGGGGGGAGGGGGGGAAGCGGAGGGACAGGAGCATCCCCAGGCGGGACTCTGCCGTCCACTACCCCCTCCCCAAAGCAAAGAAGTCACTGGCCGGCACCCAGGGCTCCTCCCTAAGGTCCCCTTGCACAGGCAGCTACTCTCCCCATCTCTCATGGGGTCGCCATGACCCCAAATTCTCATTTCCACCATGAATTTGCAGTTTAAAACATAAACCCTCTTATGAACGTTTCTCTTCTGGAGCTGAGTCCTTGGAACCCTGAAACCTCAGAGTCACAGCCACGACTCCTCCAAGCTCTCAAGCAAGACATCTGCAGATGCACCCCATGCCACCCCGGAAGGCCTCCGAAAGTGCTGCCCACGGGGAGTAACAAGGAGGTGATGGAACGAGACGCACACACACCTAGGACCTGAGGATGGTTGTGTCTCCACGCCGACGGCCATTCACATGGCGGGAAAGAGCCGAGACGCGCTTGCCTGTGGGGGTGCCTGGGGGCACTCACGCATCCCCGATGCGGGTGGCGCCCGGCGCACTGGGAGGAGGGGCGGGGAGGCGATGCCCTGAAGGGGGCGGGCCTGGTGCCACCGGAGGACCGCCGCCCGGGCTCGGGGTCCGCGTCTGAATGTGGGGTTGGGTAGGCATGGTGTTGGGGTGGGGCCACTGAGAGGGGTTGTGATGGGAGGCAGGGAGGAGGAGACTGCTGGGGGGAGCAGCCATCCAGCTCTCACAGCTGTGCTACAGGAGGGCACAGTGACGCCAGCCACAGACACCCTCCCAGCCACAGCCACCCCACCCACGACGCCCCCCACGCCTTCCCCCTCCTTGCACCATGCGCCATTCTCTGGGAGGCACGCCGCTCCCCAGGAGGGCGGGCGCCTCGCCGAAGCCTCCTCGTTGAGCTGCCTTGCTTGCGCATCTACTCCCCCTGCACGCACTCCACCTCCCCCCCAGCTGAATGAATAGACATTTCTCCAAAGAGAACATACAGATGCCAACAGATGTGAGAAGACGCTCAAGGTCAGCAATCACCAGGGAAACGCAAGTCACACCCATAGTGAGCCGTCCCCTCACACCTGTCAGGATGGTCACCATCAAAAGACAGCGGACAGCCAGTGCCGGGAGGACATGGAGGCAGGAAGCTCATGCGCGGCCTCCGTGGACGACAGTGTGGACAGTCCCCAGAAAATTAATACTAGAACTACCTTGCAACCCAGCAGTCCCACTTCTGGGAACATCAGCGTATGCTCCCAGAAGACATTGGCGCCCACACGCCCACAGCAGCACCATGTACAAAAAGCCAAGGCCTGGAAACGCCTGTGTCCATCGACGGATGATGAGTGGATAAAGAAAACGCACGTATCACACACACTACTCAGCCATAAAAATGAATTTATGCCCTTGTGAATGGACCCAGAGAGCGTTATGCTGAGTGAGCTAAGTCAGACAGGACACACAGTGATCTCAGTTATGTGCAGAATCTACAAAGAAAAACACACAGACACACACGAGCTCATGGATACAGAACAGACCGGTGGTCGCCAGGGGTGGGGACGGGCGGGGGAAATGGGTGAGGGGTCAGAGGGTGCAAACTTCCCGTCATAAAGCAGTCCTGGGATGTTATGTGCAGTATGGTGACCAATGGTGACAGTACTGTGCGCACATCTGAAAGTTGCTGAGAGCAGATCTTACAAGCAGCCACGGGCCACTAGGGGCCAACTCCTGACTGGTAGCCGGTCTGCAGCCTGCACAAATACTGGGTGATCACGCTGCACCCCTGGAACCGATTAGACGCGGTGTGCTGCGGTGTGCCGTTACCTCGGCAACGAGGGAGAGAACCGAGCAGTGACGGGGCCGTCGCTGACCTGGTTTGCTGTGAATCAAGACCCCTCAATCCGTCTCCACTGGGATGAGAAACCATATGGCCGCTTAAAACGTCACGAAACCCAAACTGAAGGACAGCCCACAAAACCACTGGCCAAGATAAAGAACGGTCCCAGGCCGGAGGGAACTGCGGCCCTGGCCACCACAGGCGGTGTGCGGGCTGGGCTGGGTCTGGGGCAGAAAAGGGGCTTTGCTGGGACACTGAGTAAGCGTCATGCATCAGGTGACATTGTGCCGGGCCTACCTCCTAGTCCGGAGGATGTGGGTTACGACGCTGGCCTCTGGGCAGTCTGGAAACGGTGCAAGGATTCCTTGTATTGAATGCACAGCTTTTTTCCATTAGTTTGAAATTATTTCAAAATGAAGAGTTAATAAAACAGAAAAAAAGAAAAGCGTTAAGTTTTAAAGAACCACTTCTGAGACAATCAGGGAAATGTGAACTCAGACAGTATTAGCAGTGGGTGTCAGTTTAGGGGTGTGGACGCTGTGAGCCGTCTGTTAGAGATGCACACCAAACACGAGCGCGTCACGCTCACGGATGCTCGTGCTAAGGAAGGTCACCAAGTGCCCTCTGAACGATCAGGTCGTGTGCAGCAGACGAGGGGGCGGCCTCTGCAGACGCACAGCCCTGGTCAGGGCAAACTGGCGCCGCGCACACACGTGGGGGGTCCCAGACTAACACCCGGGGGGTCCGAGGTCAGGCCGGAGGACAGGGGCAGAGCCTGGCAGAGCAGGGGCAAGGGCGGGCTCAGCAAAGGGGCTGGGAACACACGTCACTGCAGCTGGAGGGCATGTGTGCACGCGGTGGGGTGGCGATTTGGTGACAAGTGTGAGAGGTTGGCAAGGCCCTTGAAGACCAGGGAAAGGCCTGCCCTCCCCGCCCCCTCACCCCCGGCCATGGGGGGCCCTGGAAGACTAAGCAGCAGGACACAGCCCCTCAACAGCAGTACGGACTCGGTCAGGACAAAGAGGGTGGGGGCCGGGCACAGCCCCCTCAGACTCCACACCCTCATCTACCCAAAAGTGGATGACCCCCAGTCACAGGCACCCACCCACGTGTCACCTGCTGGTGTGACAGATAGAGCCACCTTGGACGCCGAACTGCCAGAGGCTCGCCTAACACCACCCACTTCACCCCACCAGTCATCCTGGGACTGAAATTTCCATCAGAGTGACATCCGTGGGCTAAGACGTCATGACAGACACCTGCTGCCTCCCCCGCCCCTGCCTCTCCCTGGGACATGGGACATAGTAAGAAGGCACAAGACTCGGTGGTTTTGTGACCGGGAGGCTCTTACAATAGAAGTGTGTACAGGGTGGGGACGTAAGGCACATGGAAGCACCGATACCACTGGTCCCCACAGAAAGCAGGAAGGACACTGGTTGAGGGGAGAGGCCAGGAGAGAAGGTCGGAGGCCTCGGGACAGCCAGGGGACACGGCGCTGAGCCCGAGGCCCTGAGGAAGGGACGGCCGGAGTCTTTGGTTAAAGAAAGTGGCTGTGAAAGTGACGAAGAGGCCCCGCCAGGGACCTTCCTCCGAGCGTCACAATGGGGCCGAGCGAGGCGGGTGCAGCTGCGCCTCCCGCGAGCCGCGAGTCTCCGCGTCGTGGTTTCTGCCCTGTGGAACCTGGCATAGGTGTGGCTCGGGACACGACATGCCTCCCCCCGGTGACGTCCCAGAAGTGCCCCTGGGGCCGCATGTGGCGCTTGGCTCCAGTGAGGGACAGCTGCCCAGCTTAATCCAAGAACAAAGGACGATCCTCCTGGGAGGGCGGGAGGTGATGGAAACTGAGCTGGAGAGGAATGAGTGACAGCAGGGACAGAAAAAGAGCACCGCCCCCCCTCCCCCGAACCTGGTAGGAAACAATTCCAGGCCTTTCTGGGAGCATTGCCACCGCGGACAACAAGGCACCGGGCAGACGGCCACAGCCCGCGTCCCCATCTGGTGCCCGAGGTATGAAATGCCACAAGGCCGTGGACGTGGCTCGCCGCCCGCGTCCCCAACACAACGGTGGAGGCTGAGTCTGCAGTTCCCAGACCCCAGGCCCAGGGACGAGGTGGGGGCTTCTTGGACGCAGGTCGGGTACCCACCGGTGCTGCACCCTGTGAGGGAGGACGAAGCCACGCCGGCCGCGGGTTCTCAGGCTGAGATCGGCCCCTCGGGCCACCTTAAAGGCGGGACAGGGCCAGCAAGGGCCCCAAACGTCCGTCCGTCCAGCTTAGTTGCTGGCAGGTGACACTGGGCACCTCGCTGCCCCTGCCTGGTTTTCTGCAGCGTGAAGGGGACTGGATGGCCACTTCCCCCAAGCGTCCCGGGGCAGGACCGATGGTGTGGCCCCGGTGCTTTCTGCAGTCCGCCAAGTCCCCACGGTCCTGGACACCCCCCCAACCACCCCGGTTAAGCTGCAAACTCAGAGCTGTCTCCCCCCGTCTCAGGACCTGGTGAGCTGACCCCAAAGTATCCACAGGGAAAAAGGCCGAGAAAGGCTGACCATAGTGAGGAAGGGGGAGGGGCTCTGCCCCTAGACACGGACACTGAGGAACCGTGGTGGGGACACCTGGTGGCCCCTGGGGAGGCCAAGGGTGGCATGTCCCTCCAAGAGCTGAAGTCCCCTGAAAAATGCCATCTCTGCCTGGGACACGAGTGACAAGTAGTCACAGCCAAAACGTGCCTTTCAGACCACGTGCCTCAGCGCCGTGCGGCTGTGTCACAGACACAGATGATCATGTCACCACACCCGAGACCAGGAGCCCCACACGCACCAGCTGCCCCGACCACTGTCCTTACACTGGGCTCCGGCAGCCATGGTCACCAAGGGACATGGGGATGACTGCGTGTCCCCAAACACCCCTGGGTGTCTGGTCCTCCTGGCTGGGCCCCTGCCAGGGCGTGGCTGGTGCCGGTCTCTGCGACCCCGCCGGACCAGCCTCAGGTGCGGCGTGGGGGGCGCTCAGCCGGTGTCCACACCCCAAGGTTCGGACCCTTCTCTGGGGTGGGCTGGGGTGTCAGTGCCCATTGGAGGCCCCAGGTGGTCCTGGACACAGCCTGGTGGGGGCCTGGGCTCCAGGTCTGCAACGTCACCAGGCGGCCATTTGTGACAACTTCCTGGTCTCTCCCCTTGGGATCAGCCCTGCAGCCACAGCCAGGAGGGGACAAGTCAGGGGACCCCGGCAGAGAAGGGGAAGGGCAAGGCCAGAGCGGCAGGCCTCTGCTCTCTGGCCAGGGAGTGACCAGGGACACAGAGACCAGTTTCCCTCTGTGGCCGACATGCCAGCAGCTCCATTCACTGGGCCTCAGGTGGCCATGGCCTTGAGCACATACTCCAGATGTCCTGGCCCCACGAGAGGACACTAGGGTGCGTGTCCCACAGAGAGGGACGTGGAAAATCTCCCAGGACAGCAACGAGTGTGACAGGTACAAAGGCCTGCAGTCCAGCCCCAAGGACAGCGGGGGTCAGTCCTGCCCATGTGGGGACTGAGGTGGATGCTGTGGTCAGAGCCAGCTCCGGGCTGCCCGCCCTCTCCTGAGTCGGGAGACCACCGAGGCCTGACGGGGGTGGGACATGCCCAGGGCCCCCAGCCGGCCATGCAGACTGCGCGCACCAGCGGTCGTCAGCCCCTGCCCGGCGAGTGTCTGCCATCCCACAGACAATCTGTCCCCTGGGAGATGGGGCGAGGACAGAGACGCCAGGGCAGCTGGGAAAAACTTCTGGAAGGTAACTCAGAAAGAGGCTTTGCGAGGGGAGGGAGGAGGACGAGGGACGGCCAGAATTCCTCGCGGGGTTCTGCTCCTCTGTCATGGCAAATGCCACGGGCAGTGCAGCTGGGGACTCGTCTTCAAAGGAAAAAATGCAGCAAAGCCCGAGGGACGCTTCCCCACCGTGTGTCCTGCCCTGTCGGGAAGCTGCAGAATGTGGGCTCGGCACCCAGTGACGCGGTACTGGGGACGAGGGGGCCACCTTGACCCGACAGGAACCAGCTCCGTCACCCTGGGTCACGAGTGAGACCGAGCCTGGACTCCCCCGAGTCCCTCTGTTAGGCACAAGCATTTTATTCAGCCAAGGACACTGAAAGGCGTGACAATGGGAAGAAATACTCTCCTCGTCTCCGGCCCCCACAGGAATGCAGACGCAAAACCCTGGCAGTCAGACGGTATCGCTCCAAGCAAAGCCAGCGTCTCCTTTTCCAGGAGAGACTCAGCCATGGCAGCGCTCTGCGTTTGCTGAGACCGACGGGTCACGAGAGCCTGCCGTGTTCTGAGCAGCTCGCGGGGAAAAACACACGCGTGGCTTTGACCAATTAAGGTCACCTACCTATAAACACAGTTTTGGGGTAAAACCCTGAGCTGCTTTGGATGCGTGTCACCTTCCCTATGATGGACACTCCCGCACCCACCGAGTCAGCGGCCGTGGGTGGAGACTCCCCTGCTGGGCAGGCAGCCACCGCTTGTCCCCCTTCTCGTCCCCAGCCCCAACCCCGTCTTTCTTCACAGAGCCTCATCATAAGGTGGCACAGAGAGGATGTGGCACCCGTGTGGACGTGCCACGTGCAGGTAGTCCTTGGGGGCACGACGGCTTCGCCCGCCTATTTGTCATTAGAATAACCCGCAGGTTGGAAGCAGGGACCCAGGGAAGAGTAAACACGCTAAAGAGAAACGTCGCAGAAGGCGACGGACTCAGAAATCACGCGATGGCCGCCCGGCGAGGCAGCAGGGTGCTGTCCCCTGTGGTCACAGCCGAGGCTGGGTTCAGCCACC
>NW_024340693.1:4127140-4144624 GCF_902729225.1 Pteropus medius | reverse complement strand
ACACAGAGGCCAAGGGGAACACCAGCAGGGGGCCGCGGTGGGGACAGCTTCCTCCAACAGCGGACTCCCGAGTCCTCCGTTTCTCCAACATTCTGGACCCTTCACGACTTAAAACGTTCGATGAAGGAGGGCCCGTGGCAGCAGGCTGTGCCCTGGGCGCCCAGCCCTGCCGGCCACTATGTGACGGACGAGTGTGACTGCCCCAGGCGGCGAGGGGGAGAAGTGACGGTGGCCCCGGGGAGACGGCGCTGGGGTTGGAAGAGGATCGGGCAGAGACGTGCCCTTATTCCAGCCTGTCCCGCCGAAAACCCGTCTGAAACGCAGCGTTGCCAACCATCTCGTGTTGTCCCGGAGAACAGCGACCTCGGCTGGCCACACGAGCTGGGGCTGCCGCTCAGCCTGTCCTCCCAAAGCCAGCCGCCCAGCTCTGGGGGCGGAGGGAGAGGGGCCACGGCTTCCCGACGGTCCCTCGCGGCCCGCCCCGCGCCCACGGACCCGGCGCCCTGCCCGCCTGCCCGTCGGCCGGGGTGACGTGCCCGGCCGAGGGCCCGGCTCTGTGGTGGCCCGTCGCCTCTCTGTTTAGGGTCCTGCCCTCCGTCCCCTCCTTTACACCCTGTCCTGTTCCTTTTCCTCCCGTTTTTTTTTTCCTCCTGTCGCTGCTCTCCACGGAGTCGTTTACTGCGACACAGATCTGGGGAAGTCCCTTCCAGCCCCCGCAGGGCTGTGCAGAGAAGCAAGAAGCCTAGAAACAGGCGGCTGTGTGCCGCTCCCTCCTGGGGACAGCTACGTGCAGACTGCGACCCAGACGGTCAGAAACGGAGGCCGGGCACAGGCGGCACAGGCGTGCCTCTAACCTCGACGACCCCCCTCTCCCGACTATACATCTGTCACTGTGTCGATCTGCTTCAGAAACCTGCTGGAGCGATGGCACTGATTTTATTTTTGGAGCTTTTTGTTTTTAGAGCTCAAAAGAGATGCCACAAAATAAACGAGAAAATGTTTTTGTATCCTGGAGGCTGAATGTTGCTTTTCTAAAGGCAACTGGCCGGAAGCACCGGCCACTTGGACAGAACCCAGGACTGCCCTGTCTGTCCCTGCCGGCTCCTCCAGGCCCCTCTTCCCGGCAGCCGGCTGGGGCCACCAGGGCTCCGGGTGACTGGCCACCCTCGGGGCCTCTGCTCTGAGCCCCGCCCCTCGGAGCCACGGCCTGCCTTCTTCAGCATCTGCTCTGCCCCCAAGGTCGCTGAAAATCCCCTTCTGCCCTCTGTTTACAGACTAGAATGTTTCTGAAATGAACGATGCGTGCACCAGGCAAGAAACGCAGACACAGAAGTGGGGAGGCCGTCTCCTTCCTTCCCCTGTCCCCAGCCTGCCAGGTCCCCTCCCAGAGGCACCACGGAAACCAGGTCCCAAAGACGCCCAGAGTGTGTGTGTGCACACAATTTAAAGCAGCACCAGACACGTGTCTGCGCCACACAGCCGACCGCACACCTGGCCTGTCCCCTATGCCGGTGACGGACTTGGGCACTGGGCCCTCCCCGCTGCCTGAGAGCTACAGCCGTTCTCAGAGCATCTCAGCAAACCAGCCCCGCGGTGGGCTGCGGAGCCTCAGTCCCTCGCTGTCACCGCAGGGAACACCATCTGGAACTGTCATGTGGCGTCTTTGCTAGGTCAGACAGCGTGGGAATTTAAGATTCTGAAGGTTGGTGCCCAACTGCCCCCCACAGACACTGCGCCAACACACAGCCCTCTCCTGTACCAGGACGCCCG
This sequence comes from Pteropus medius, assembly GCF_902729225.1. Classification (NCBI taxonomy): domain Eukaryota; kingdom Metazoa; phylum Chordata; class Mammalia; order Chiroptera; family Pteropodidae; genus Pteropus; species Pteropus medius. The sequence goes on along the minus strand of NW_024340693.1, from coordinate 4,142,854 downwards.
TTCCCAGCCCTCGGTGAGATAAAAGGCTCCCAGCGTGGCTCTGCCTCTGACGTGCACGCCGCCTGCTCTGCCCGAAGCCCGGCCTCTGTGCCGCGTGCTGCTGCGTGCCTGACATCGCCCCTGAGGACGGCCGTGCCCCGCGCACCAGCTCACTCGAGCGCTCTAGGGAGGGGGCCTCCGTGCCGCGTGCGGCGAGCATCTCCCAGCATTTTCATTTTGTAAGATTTTGCCAAGAAAGGACAGCGAAGGAGGGTGCCACTGGGTGGTCTGCCCGGGGCCTCTGTGCGCTCAGGGGGCTCCCCGCCCAGACCTGAGTGTGAGTGTGAGTGTGAGTGTGTGAGTGTGAGTGTGTGAGTGTGAGCCGCCCGGATTTACCTGCGCCTTCGCCTTCACGCAGGAGTGAGACCCAGCTGCACCGGTCCGCATGCCACTCACCTGTCTCCGCACCGCCCACTGAGCGCCTGACTGTCCCCTGCAGACGTGGCAGCAGCCCGTCCCGGACGCCCACCTAGAGCCCCGAGCAGGCCTCCAGGACATCCGGGTGCCTGTCTTTCCTGAGTGCCCTGACTGGACCCTGAAACACACTGGGGAGCCGGGCCTCAGGACACTGGGCACGGGAGCCCCGTGGGACAGCCGGGGGAGAAGGGACCAAGCACCGGAAGCAGCGGCAGCCTCTGGCGGCAAAGGGCGGGGCTGGCCAGCATCGCCTGGGCCCGGGCCGGGCCAGGATCCCGTTCTCCTTCATTGGCCGCGAGCTGGTGGGCTCCCGACTGCTCCGTCAGCATAACAGAATGACATGAGACGCAATGCAAACGAGACCATCAGCCACCGGACCCAGATGCAGCACCTGCCCGGGCGCCGCACCGCACAAGGGCTCCCAGCAGCCAGGCGGCCCAGACTGGACCCCTCGACACCACGTGCTGTCCTCGTCCGCGGCCTCCCTGAGCTGTCCCCACCTCCCTGCTGCTTGGGGATGGCCCCTGGGCAGGCCCAGGCATCCATCCCCAGGAAGGGTGGCTTGGGCTGACAGTCCGCGTGCGCCCAGCCCCGCCGCGCCCCACGCCCTCCTCCCCCCGCACGCAGGCCCCCGGCTGTCCTATGTCCCGGCTGGGCCCGCGGACCACAGCCAGTCCAGCACAGAAGTCACTCCTCCCAAACCGCCCCCCTCACCCAGCTCCCCATGACACCAGCAGCCAGGAGACGAGCCCACGGGCGACCAGAGCCGGGCCTGCCACAGCCGTCTGCCCAGGGCGGTCAGAACTGGTCACGGGGAGACGTAGAGCCCGGCAACGGCCCCGAGAGGCTGCCCCGCTCCTCCCATGCGACACGGTTCATCGAAGGCACAGGATGAGGCGGCAGGAGGAAGGGTCACGTAGGAACCCACCCTCTTGGGCCTGGGGATGGCGGGAAGAAAGAGCAGCGGCAGGAGGAGCCACCAGGACGGACGGGTGGACACGTGCGACGGACGGGTGGACACGTGTGTCCCGAAGGCAGCAGACCGATGAGGAGCAGAGGGGCCAGGCTCGGCCCCTCAGAGAAGCCAGGAGGGGGCGCCAGCTGGCCGGGTGCGGAGGCTGGGGGCCCACGGGGCCTTAGAATCACCGCACCTGCTCCGCACAGCTCGACAGCGGTGTGGCCTGACGCCTCCCCTCCTCTCCCACACTCCCTCACAGAACCATCACCCACGAACCCCTGTCACGTCTGCCTCCTTACATAACAGCTGTCACATGGGTCCTAGTCTCGCCGCGGCCACTCAGCTCAGACCCTACGTGCCTTATGCCAGAAGCACCGCACAGCTTTGGTCCAGTGTCTGCCCTCTGGTCCGTCCCTCACTAGGGACGACTTCCTGGTGGCTCCGTGGCATCCTGGATCAACAAACGCCCCACAGGACGCACATCCAAACTGTCCCTCTGCCTGCAGCCGTGTCACACACCCCAACCTCAGAGGCGGCCCCCGCTGCTCCCTCTGGGCCACCCCCGCCCAGCCCTTGCGGGAAGCCTTTCCCCACGTCTGGCAGCTCAACGGCTCCCACCTTGAGCAGCGAGGCTGTGAGCCCCTCAAGGTGGTGACAGCAGTAATGGCACGGAAAGGGACAGTCGTGTGTGCTGAGGACACCGGCCATTGCACACGCCCCAGAACGCCCTATGCTCCTGCTAGACTGTCTCTGAGGTCTGGGCAGTTCCTGCTAAATGCTACCCTTGCTGAATGCTACAATGTAGCACAGTGTTTGCAGAGGCAGCTGAAACTGGATGAGCTTGACCGGGAACCCAACCCAAGGTTAAGTTTAGCCAACTGCCAAGAAGAAATCAACATGTAATTAACTAAATCCAGATAAGTTTAGCCAAGTGCCAAGGAGAAATCAACACGTAATTATCCAAATAGTGTCTGTAAGCCTTGGCTGAGCCTCCCTTCCTGAGACGCAGTTTGGGTGTGAATCCGCCTCCTTTACTTGCTGCAAGTAATAAAATGACCCACTCACAGCCTTGTTCTTGACCTTGGGCAACACCCCTTCCTTCTGAGACGACGTCTTTACCAGCAGTGGAATCAGGCCACATCCATCCTCCAACACCCTCTCCCACCCGCCACTTTAAACTATCAGCTATCTTGTCTACGGCCACGCCACCCTGAATGTGCCTGATCTCAGCAGGTCTCGGAAGCTAAGCAGAGTCAGGCCTGGTTAGTATTTGGGTGGGAGACCATGTAGGAAGACCAGGTGCTGTAGGAGTAAAAAAATAAAAATAAACAAATAAACCATCCGCCATCTTTCACGTCAAATCACGTTCTGCCTTGTACTTCGGTTTATTTCCCAATTATCCCCTGCCCGTTCCCTGCACTATAAGGCAAGTGGGCCCAGAGGGTGCTTCTGGGGTCCAAGGCCTAGCGGCGCCTAGACCGTCACAGGCACCGAGAACTTCCACAGGCCGCCTGCACACGACCCTACAAAAGCTAGTAAAGGGTCACTCCGCGGGCCCCCGGGGGGAACCAAGCTAAGTCCCTGGCAAAGAAGAGATGCTCAAGAAACACCTGCTCATGACATAACGGGAAGGTGAGTGGTCGCACTCCACGTGCACCGCTTAACGGCCGGACACGTTCTGAAAAGCACGCGCTCAGGTGACTCTGCTATGCCAACGTGAGCGTGCACGACACGCTGGTGCAGCCTCCTACACACCTGGGCTGCGTGGTCCAGCCCACTGCTCCTGACTGCCAGCCTGGACAGCCAATCACCGTACAAAACAGCGCGAGACGCGATCAAGCACAAGAGAACGATGCCACCAGCAGACGCAGCACACACCTGTGCGAGGCGAGGCTGCGGCCGGTAACGCGCACGCCGCTTCGCAGCACTTTTTTTTTCCCCCAAGCAAGAAGCGCGCGCTCTAAAACAATGATGAAAGCGTAGCCCTGCAAGCGCACAAACCAGTAACATGGCCACTCGTTATCAAGTGCGACGCACCGAGCATAATCGTGTGCTCTACTTGTACACGGCTGGCAGCGCAGGAGGAACGCGCTGAGCTACAACGCTAGGATGGCTATGAGGTCACTAGGGTCCTGACGTCATAGCTCCACTACCGCGCTGCCGCACCACCCAGACGTTATGGGGCACGTGGCTGTGAAGGGTGGCAGGGTTCCTCTGAGAGACAGTGGGCTTTGCTGGACTGAGTCGCTCCCAGCCCAGGCTGCCCCCCGCGCCCCCCACCCGGGCCCACCACCTACTCCCCGCGCCGCTTCCCCGGCCCTCCCCGGCCCACCCAAGTCCGCCGGCCGCCGGCGCCCCGCTCACCTGTAGGCCCAGGGCGACACGCTGCGCAGCGGGGTGGGCGGCCGGAAGCGGCGGTCGGGCCGGCCCCCCGGGCAGCTGGCGTTGCGCGCCTGCTCGCGCGGGCCCGGCTGCAGCGTGTGCTGGAAGGCGCCGAGCACGCCGGCCGCCAGCCGCCCGTACAGCTGCTCCAGGAGCTCCTCGGGCCGGTCCGCGCAGCCCCGCGCCGGCCGCCGGCTGGTCCTGGGGGCGACCGCGCGGCCCGGCGCCGGCGCCAGCGCCAGCAGCAGCAGCACGCCGGCCGCCAGCGTCCACACCTGCGAGACAGGCCGCTCAGCGCGCGCCGCACGATGGGCGCGGAGCACACGGGCCCCCGCGCGCCCCCCGCGCCTGCGCGCCGCCCCCGCGCGCCCCGTGCCGCCCCCGCGCCGCGCCCCGCTCCGCCCCCGCCGCCGGCCCGCGCCGCGCCCCGCGCCGGGGCCCTGTGCGGCGTGCCCGTGTGCGTGTGCCGGCCGGGCTGCTGCGCCGCGGGCTGCGAGTGCCTGTGACGCCCGTGGCCGCGGCGCCGCGGCGCTCACCAGCGAGCCCATGTCCGCGGAGCCGCGGTCCCCGTCCCGCAGAGCCGCGCGTCGGGCTGGCGGCCGCGGGCTGGGCCGGGCGCGAGGAGGGGCCGCGGCCGCTGGCGCCGCCCCCTCCGCCAGGGGCCGGCGCAGAGGCGGCTCTGCCGCCCGGGCCTCCGCGGGCGCCGCGGCCACGCGCGCGAGGGGCCTCGAGGGGCCTCGGCCTGGGCGCGCGCCCCGCCCCCGCCCCGCCGGCCCCGCCCCGCCGGCCCCGCCCCCGCGTCCCGGCCGCGCGCGCCCTCCCCCCGCGACCTGACGCCGCCGGCTTCGCGGGACGCGAGCTCACGAGGACGGCCGGTTCCCGCGCATCCTCCAGGTGAACACGCAAGACTGACGCCCGCCCAGCGGGGGCCGGAGCGCGCGACGGCCTGGCGTTCGTCCCGCTGTGTGCGAAAGCGCGCGTTACGCGCCCGGACCGTTCGACAGCCGGAGGGGTCGGCATCACGCATCCGCTGCCAAGAACTCAGCCACATCGCCCGTTCCAGCGACTCCCAGCTCCTGGTGACTGACCGTTTCCTTCGAGGTCGCGACACCGTTTTCGGGTTAGCGAACTGTTGCTGTTCCGTGCTCCCTTCCCGCTGAACTGGAAATAAAGACATCGACACTCACCTGCCGCGTACTGTTTATTTGATAGACGAGCGTGGGGTCCTTCAGGACAGAGACTGGCCTCACGTTTCACGGGCACACGCAGCCTCGTGGCCACGGGCGCCGTGTCCCGCAACAAAACGCTCCCTCCGCCTGACAACGGGGCGGCCCCTGTCCTCTGCCGTGGCTGCCTTGGAGGTGGAAAAGGGACCCTTCCTCTCCAGCCTTCCTCTCGGCAAGATCGCTAACCACCCAGCGGGCGCGCGTGCTGGTGGGACGAGGAATTCATCCGGGTGTAAGCAGAGTTGAAAGGTTGTCTTACCAACAGCCGCGGTGTGTTCCAATTTAGCCAGGTCCCCTCGACTCCGAGCGTGTTTATGAGCCCGCGACATCCACACGTACTTGCTAAACCCAAGTTTGAGACAAAGCAGTGAGAAAAAGGCAACAAAAGACGGGAACCCAAGGGCCTCGCGTTCCCTTGGCAACGAAAGGCTCCCCGCGCTGGGACTGAAGAGGCGGTGTCCATCCCCTCCTGGCAGTCACCTGCTCCTGTCTGAGTCGTCCCCAGTCCCTCCCTCCCACCCACTGGCCAGCCACAGGGCCAGCCACACGGCCACCCCGGGAGGAGGTGCAGCTCTAAGACTCCCTGTCATGCACCAAGCTGCTGGGAGAAATCGCGACGGCTCCGCGGCTCCCAGAGCCAGTGTGTGGTTGGCGACTCTCCTCCTTAACTTCTGGGGTCACTGCCCTACACAGCTGCCCGACTACCCCGTCCTGTGACAGGCTGCTGGCGTTCCCACCACAGTCCTCATTGCCGTCACCTTCCTGGGCAGCACCTGGACCCGCCACGGCTGCTCAGCCTTCCTGGCACCTTCGCCGCCCACACCACGCGCTCAGACCCAACACTGTCATCGCCAACGACCACACACACCATCCAAACACCCTGGGCCCCGACGCGTCCCCTCTGTCCGTCCCCATCGCTCCCTCGCTGCACTCCACTGTCAGTGCGTCTGCGGCCGCCTCCTCCGCGGCGTTGGAAACCGTCTCGGGACAGGGAAGGCGTGACGGGTCTTCCGTCTCCTGCACTGACGGGCTCTCCGTGGAGACCATGCTCAATGAGGTGGAAGAGCCTTGCTGGCGAAGGTTCACGACGAGCCGCCACTTCTGTCTGCCCGTTGATGCGATTCCTCTGCAGTGTCCGTCAGCCACACACACTGCCGAGGAGGAAGGCAGGTGATCCTGGGCTCGGTCCCATGCCCTAAGCCACACGTGCGACACGCGGTCTTAGCGGCCACTGCTTGGCGCTGTGGGAACCTGTCCTGGGCTGAAGGCACACGGGAGCCACAGAGGACGACGATGGGCCAGTCTGGTATCTTCTCTCACTGTACTCGTGCTGCCCCCGAGCACACTGTGCCGACAGGATCACAACCTCCCTCAGGCGAAACTTCTCAAGACTCAAAGTTTCCAACCTCCGAGTAGTTCAGCTTGAATAATGACTCATCAAGGATACGTCCTAACAACGTCATGTTCTCACCATTGCACTTTTAAAAATGAAAGACAGAAAATATCAGCACGCACACCGGTAATAGGGGTCCATTTCTGTGAATACTCACACGTACTTGCACGTACTGTGTGTGGGTACTAGGTCATGTGACAAAATTTCTTACTGGGGTCACTATTCTCAAAAGGGTAAGGAAGTCACTCACCTGAAGCGTTGGTTCGCATGTTTTTATTCCATTAAAAACAAAAGGAAACTTACACCCATACTCAGAACAGAATACACTTATTTAAAGCTTCGACAGTGTACAAAATTAAAGTTTGTATAGTTAATCCAAAGTTTAACATGAGTATCATCGTGTAAGGCAATTTCTGTCAATAAAATAACAAAACGTGCATATTATTCTGGAAGCAAATCATCTCCTAACTCTTCATCAGCAAAATCATCCTCCTCGATTCTTTTTTTGGCTGCAGTTTTTGGTCTTTCTACTTGAGGGCCAAGTGGATCCACGTAGGAGGCATCTAGGTTTCAAAACAGATTGTTACGTTAGAGTATTATAAAAACGAAACGAGGCAAATGTGACACCTCATAGTTGACACTGAACAGCTCAGAGTGGACAGGAACGCTCTCGCGGCTCACGTAAGACGCCGGCCAAGCGCAGGAAACTCAGGGCCCAGGAAGGCATCTCTGCCACCTCACCGCTCTCTCCGGCCCTGCCGTGCCTGTGGGGACTGAGCGGGCAGAAGCACTTGCCTATTTCTTTGTTACTGCTACTTTCATAAGGCTCGTTTGTCCCGGGTAAAGCTCTGAGTTTGGCGCTTAGTCGTTCACCTTTACTACTGGCACTGTAGTTCTGGCCACTGTCTGAAAACACAAAAATAAAAATGCGTTTGTTTAACACGCCGAGAAAACACAGTGCTACACACGCAGGTAAGCACACTCGTTTGCCAAGAAACAGGCGGGCTGTTTCGTTTGGGAGCCGACTTCCGAGGGATGGAATCCTTGTTTTCTGAAATTTAAAAGGAATCACTTCCTGGGAATCTGTAATACAGAGAAAACATCCCTTAAGGGTCATCTTGTTACGTGTTCTTCCACGTGTGTGCTAGTTTTGGTTTCAGTCTGGCAGATTCGCTTGTGAGAAGTAAGAGGCCGCGTGGACGAGCGTCACCTAGCCAAGCGCGGGGCAGCCAGAGCGAGCGCCAACGGAGCGACAAGGTCGCTGGGAGCTGCACCGTCAAGCTGGTGCCCAGGCCGTGTGAGCTCAGCCCAGGCGGGAGGGAACCCGGGTCACGCGGCCTCGTCACACGTCTGGAGGACGTCCACACAGCAGAGGGGGTGGTCTGCCCTGCGAAGACGGATTCGGCTCAATATAAGGAAAAACTGAAGGACTGTGGTGTCTGAACATGGCATGGCTGCTGCGGGACATAACGCAAAATCACTGAAGGTTTTCAGACGGGGCCGAGCACTCACAGTAGCAGGAAACGTCAGTGGTAGTTTTCAACCCCGAATCGCTCGTACACTTTCTGCAAGAGCCACGCCTCGGCCCCACGGTTCCCCTTCTTCCCCTTGAGGCTCCTACAGCGTTATTTTTCCCGTCGTGAACGCTTCGCTCCTGTGAGGGCGTCTGCTGATACGCACAGGGCACCTTTTCCGAGTGTGCTTTATATGTTAGCTTCTTGATTATGTCTCCGGGAAAAAATCGAAACCAGGTAGACCTTAAAACCCCCACATTTCAAGGTTAGCCAACATATTCAAAACTGTGAATCCTCTCTGGGTTCTTAGCAAAAACGGCTGCCATTTTCTCCGCCCCGGCCCCCACCTATTGTTATTACTGTAAACAAAATGCCTTAGTTTAATGCACTGAATGCGTCTATGCATTTTGTTAAATTTTGTTGTTATTGTTATTTTTGTTCAACTCTCTATAATTTTTTGGTATAATTAAGTCAAATTTTTTCCCTCTACAAGTATAAATGGGTGTCCTTCCAAGTGCCCAAGAAAGTGGTCAAGAAAGTTTGAAAATCACTGCTTTAGGCCAATTTCTTTTATTTCACTTCTCACACAGACACTGACATCTCCCTTGGGCATCCGAAGCCTCCTGGAACCCTAACGAGTGATTCCTGCCTGCAGGCTTGCAGTCCTCCGAGGGAGCAAACCCTTAGAAATGAGAACCACCTCCTCGGAAAGCTGAGAAGCCACGAGCACAACTTTTAAACATTCTCCATCACAAAGACCACTGAGGGTGCACTGCGAGCACCCATGCTTCATTGTTTACAGCCGACCCTCACGGGTAGGTGCCTGGGCGTCGACAAGCGTCTGCGAGCCTGGCGGGTTTCTGTCTGATCAGCATGAGTTACTACACAAACAACAACGACTGTTTCCTAGGGACACACTGAGAACAAGCAGCTTCAGAAAATGGAACCAGGAGACGACTTCCCTGAATTATCAACCAACACAAACATCCAAACGATACTTTTAAAAATCTTAAAATCATAGAATTGAAAGTAACAAGGACTCCTGAAACTTACCTGTACTGGAAAAATAAAAATAAAATGTACAATATGTACAAAGACATTAACTCTCAAAGTAAATGTTACAAATGGACAATAAACATGTACAAATGGTCAATTTTACTTAACTTAGAAACATATTAAGTGAAGAGAAGCAGGCCAGAACACTATGCACTGAAAATGGCAGTGTTTTTTGAATACCATTTTTAGAAAACTTAAACACAAGCGAAATTAAATCTTGTTTGCATACATGATAAAATTGAATATGAAAAGGCGGAAAGCTGAAAAATGTAAACCAGAATAAATGTAAAATATAAAACTCACAGTGGTTATGTGTGGGGAGGCAGAGACACGTGGGAAAAGCACACGGTAGGCATGACAGCCAGGTTCTGGTTCTAATGTTTTATGACCGACCCACTCATTTAAATTTCATTAATATGCTTTATAATGGTGCCACAGATTCTTTTGTGGGTACCAAATAGTACGTAATTCACATAATTCTAAATGTAAGATTCTAACGTAAGATTCAACATCACTTATTGAAATGATCAAGATTTTAAAAATATCAGATTAGCAAGTGACATGAACAAGTTTCTTGAGGTCAGAAGACTTAGCATTCTGCAGTCGCAAGGTCGTGGGACAGGAAGCCCGAGACTCTGCTCCACCACAGACACGAGGTAACGACGAAGCGAGGTCCAGGAGGCTTCGTGAGAGCTCCGGAAACCAGTTAGGAAGCCGCAGTCCCCAGGTGAGCTCAGAGCCAGAACAGCTTCATGGGAACAGGTGAGAAAAGCCGGTTCATCTCTGCTGTCGGTCCCTACCCGCGAGCCAAGCCCCTTCCCCCACAGCTCACAATGGGGGAGAAAAGCCCGACCTGCAGGCTCTCTCCCTTGGGAGGGAAAGAGAAAGCAGAACGCATGTCGAACATTCGGGATTTTCAGGGAGCTGCCTGAGAGGCTGGTTCCTCTCTCGGCTGACTGGGCTGCTGGTGAGGAACCGGCACACCTGAGCTACAGAGAACCAGGAGGAGGGGCTGGTGGCTCAGGGCAGCACCACGGCGCCTCCCGCCGCAGATGGCAGCCAGCACAGCTTGTTCCCACCACAGCACAGCTCGCCGTGGGCAGAATGTGTCTAGCTGGTGAATGACTTTTTTGAGGGGGAAGCTGCCCGAGGGCCTAGTTTCTGCCTCACCGGACTCAGAGTGCTGATGGGGACCGGCCTCTCTTGGGTGCTTGGGGGTTGCAGAGAACAAAGCGGGGTCAGCAGCTGGCTGCAGGGCCAGAGAACCTGCAAGCACTACGGATGCTGAAAAAGAACCCATCGAACCTCTCTAGCTGGGGAGTTCCACGACAGACCCAGGGAGAAGATGAACCCCATGAAAATTCTGGGACACTCCCATAACTTCCAGCGGGGCTGACTGGCGAAGGTCCTGCCTTGTACAAAGCAAGTGGCTGTTGTTTTCAGATGAAGAAAACACAGCAAAAAGTAACAAGACACACAAAGAAACAGGGTAACATGACCCAGAGTAACGAAGTAAGTGTCCATAAGTTGACCCTAAAGAAATGGAGAGCTATGGATCATCTGACAAAGAATTCAAGATGATGGTCTTAAACGAGCTTGGTGTGCTAGAAGACGGGTAGGACACGGAATCAGAAAAACGGAGCCTGGACGAAACGAGACTGTCGACAAAGAGATGGAAGCACTGAGAAAGAACTGAACGGAAATTCTGGAGCTGAAGATGGCAGTGCAGTGACTGAAAATCCCCCGGAAGGGGTCAAGACCAGATGTGATCAAACATAACAGAGACTCTGTGAACTCAGAGACAGATCATCTGAAATTAGAGTCAGAGGAACAAAAAGAAAACAAAGTGAAGAGAAGTGAAGAGAACTACAGGACGCCAGAAGCAGAGCAATATACATGTTATGGGAGCCCCAGAAGATGAGAGACAGACAGACAGACAATCTGAAGAAATAACGAATGAAACTTCCCAAATATGAGGAAGGAAATGAACATCCGACCTCAGGAAGCTCAAAGGACTCCAACTAGGATGGACCCAGAGAAGCTCACACCAAGACACATTACAACCAAACTGTGCGAGGTCGGAGAGGGTCTTAACACCAGCAAGAGGAAAGCGATTCGGCACATACAGGACTGGCTTATGGTTGTCACATCTCTCAGCAGAAACTTCACGGGCCAGATGGCAGTGGGTTGGCATATTCAAAGTGCTGAAAGAAAAAGCTGGCAACCAAGAAAACTATATCTGGCCAAACGGTCCTTCAAAAATGAAGTTAAGACCTTCCTGGATAAACAAAAGCTGAGGGCGTTCACCACCTGCCTTGCAGGAATTCCAAAGGGAGTCCCTCAAGGCGAAATAAAAGGATGCTGAACAGCGACACAAAAGCACATGAAAATATAAAGGGCCCTGGTAAAGCTAAGTAGATGGACAAACACAGAGTCTGTACCACTGTCGTGGTGGGGTGTAAATCATAGAACATAAATGATAAAAACATAAAAACAGCTAATGCCAATGAATTCAACGTACAAAAAGGTAACCTGCAACGTTGGTAACATGAAGTGGGGGAAGGGACATCTACAAAGCAAAGTTTTCTATTCGAAGTTGTTGGTTTGGATCGCTGTACCTACAGGACGTTATGTGTAATTCTCATGGTAACCACGAAGAAAGTATCTATAGAAGACACAAAACGGAAAGTGGAGCTCGCCTCCAGCAGGTCCCCTGCCGAGACGGCTGTGTCGCCGGCACTGTCTCAGTGGGAAAACCTGATAGTCCCTTTCAGACTTCGGGACTCGGCCGACCAGACACGCGTCCTGTAGGTCCCAGCCTCCCCGCCACCGCACCCCCAAGTCAGGAACCCTGTCGGCTGCCGCCTCTCAGCTTCTCAGGGCTTGAAAGTGCTATCCAAGATGCGACCTTCGGCAACCCTCCCTCCCCGAGTGTCTCCCACACCTCTGCTTCAGCAACGCTCCTCGCTGAACTAAACCCGTTCACGATCCATCTCTCATCCAGCCCCAAGACGAGACGCGGCCACCAAGGAAAGGCGCTGACAGCTGGGGACACGGCAGGCTTCGGCAGCGCTTCGCAGGCCTCTCGCCATCAGCCACTGAGCAGCTCCCTCCTGGGTTCCTGAAGTCGACGGGCAAGTGGCCCGTCCTTTGGCTGTGCGCACGCTGACCTTCCTTTGCCCTGTCCCTTTCTGAAACGTGAGGGGCACCATGGCCGCGGGTCCGGAGCGCCCTCCGGCTCCTACCACCTAAGGAAGCCAGGGCGCGTCAGCACGGGTGACGCGAGTCTCACGTAACGCTCCGAGGCCCGTGGCTAGGCCGGGCCCACTCTTCGTTGTCTCCGCCACGGCTGTCGGCTGCCTTCAGCACTCACTCCCTCCTCCTGGCCTGTGTCACTGCCCAGCACAACAGCTAGCAGGGCACAGTGAGGGTGGCCAAGGTGGCTCTGATGGCAGCTGCAGCAGGGGACGTGCAGAGGGGTCAGTGAGGACGCGAAATTACACGAAATTCAAAATTCAGTGTCCATGTGAAGTCCTAGAGGGCCCAGCCACGTCCAGCCAATTACAGGTGTATGGCCACCGGGAGACACAGCGGCCTGAGGAGACAGCCTGGGCCTTCACTGGAAAGGGCCCAACGCCCAGCTTAGAGACCGCTGTGCCAGACACAAGTGGCACGTCAGTGGGCTGGACCAGCGGGTGGACTCACCTCGCCCCAGCTCCCCAGCTTCTGTGACAAGGAACGCACAGGCTGCTGCCACCTGCCTTCCTCCAACCGTCCCACCGTTAACAAACTCCAACCGTGGCTCACAAGCCTCGGCGCGCGTGGACACCAGGGCGGCCAGCATGGCCACTCTTCAGGTTTCTGAGGCGATGAGGGCGCTTCAGGGGACCGAGGCCAACAGCAGTGACACGTGAGAAGCCAGCAGCCCAGTCCTGGGGCTCCCGACGGCGCCCTTAGCCCGCAGGGCCTCCTCTCCCGACGCCAGCTGCCTCCTGCTGACTTGGTACCCAGGACTGGCCGTATTCATGCAGACTTCTACCCCTCCCCTGGACGGTGCTCTCTGTCCCTTCATGTGTAGTGGGCACTAAGCGCGGGCTGTTCCCTCTGCCTGTGACTGCGCAGAGGAGTGCTAGCCAAAGCACTCGCTCACCTCGGACTGCAATCTCAAAATAAAATTTTGATTTTTCAAGAAAAAAAACATGGTTGCAATGAATGTACTTTGTAAAACACGCGTTCTTCCAGAAGTCGGTTTACAGTGAATTTCTGTCCACTGAGCCACGTTATCCCACCAATCTTTACAAAATAATTTTTAGCGCAAAATTAGGAGACACATTTTTGTAGGAAAAGTTCACACTCAAGACATAATAAAAAGTAAACTAAAAATCCGGCAAATCATTAAGCATCAAATAAACAAAAAGCAACTCTAAAACAGAGCCTTCGTGCTGTGCTGCTGAAGTCAGTCCCACTGCCACCGCCACGCCACAGGGGACGTGCCCGGCAGGACAGACCACGCAGGAGCAGAGGGGCCCTGCACATTTCCTGGCCAGCCGAGGCCACGCCCCCGCCCCACTGACCCCCATGGACTGCACGCACGCGGACCCCTGCAGGAGCTGCCCTTCCCTGTGACATGTGTGCCATGTGACTTTTTCTCTCAGCTGATGTTTTGGCACTGAGCTGCTAAAATCTTGACCCCAAATTTTGCATGTAAAAAGCATAATTCACTTGCACATCAAGCAGTCAAAACAAGTTCAAGTTAATTCTATAAAAGCAAACTAAAGCACTGAGAAGCCGGGAATGGATATTCAAAGTTCTAAACCAAGCACTACTGCTTCTCACTACAGCCCACATCAAGCAATAACAGCAGCTACCACGTCCTCAGCACCCAATGTGTGCCAGGCCCTGTGCTGGCCCCTCCGTGGGCTGTGCGTGTCATGCTCGCATCACTGCAGGTGACAGCCGGGGCAGAGGTGGGAGGCTGGATGACTGCAGACTGCCACGTACCGTGTGTGGATTTCAATCTGGTGGCAATAGGAGCAACAACCTTTCTGTATACACCGTGTCACATTGAATCCTGGACTATCAAAGTGTGCTCCCAGGTTCAGAAGCATCGGCTGGGCCTTGTCAGAAATGCAAATTCCGGGCCTCGGCAGACTGGGGGCGCTGGGCAGTCTGCTCTCACAGGCCCTCCAGGACCACGGAAGAGGGAGCGGCCGAGGCTTATCGGACAGAATGCCACAGAAATAAGGCTGCAATGACATCAGTCTGAGCCATAAAAGAAAATCAATGTTCAAGAGCCCTCAGGCATTTTTCAGAAACAGCGATTTCACGTAAACTAGTGGGTGATCATGTGAGCTCCCTACAGGGCAAGCCTTCAAAACCTGCGCTGCAGACCCCGCCTCTGACACACAGCGGACAGCTGGCCTCACCTGGATGCATGTGAAAACTGTCCCTTTCTCCTGACTGTGGGCCTAACCAGTCGGAGGGCCCAGTGCCCCCACGTCCCGGTGCAGATGTACGTGTGCCGGGACCGCGGGGAGAGGCAAGCTGGGGAGCCCGGGGATTCCCGGATGGCCCTGGCGAGAGCTAAGTGACGCCAGCCAGAGCGAGCGGAGCTGGCAAGGGCAGGTGCATCCCGAGTGCGCAGGGCGCCCGGGGGCCCCATGGATGGAGGAAGGAGACGTGGGAGAAGCAAGCACAGCGTGGCTGGCTCCGACTTCAGAGCCGGGGACCGCCCTGCCCCGCGGCCAGGAACGGGCACCAGGAAGGAGGCAGGATGCGTCCCCTGCGATCCTGAGACGTCGACCCGGCTGCTGGGCAAAGCAAAGGACCAGGGGCAGGAGGCACAGGGCAGGGCACGGGCCGGCGGGGAGGCAGCCCTGTGCCATGCACCGGGGCCAAGCAGCAGGGACGCGAAGCCGCTCGGGAAGATGCTCCGTGACCAGCTTCCTGTCCAGGACTCCTGTGTGTAAGAGGCTCCTCTGGGCACGAGGGCCGAGTGCTGGCATCCACAGAAACGGGCTGGGCCAGAGGGAGAGAGGGTGCCGGGGAAGGCCCGCCAGGCCCGTCCACACCAGGGTGTCACATCAGGCCGACCGGCTGACGCTGTAGGAGGCCTGGCGTCTCATCCCGAAGCCCGGTTCTGGAGTGTCAGGGACAGGCCAGGTGGGGAGGCTGAATAGCTCTTCCGGCAGAGGACCTGGCACCTCGGCCACCTGAGGAGCACCTTGACCTTGCTGGGGCTTCTGAGGTGCCGGGCTCTGGCCGAGCGCCAACCAGCCCGCCCTCATTAGGGTCCTGCTGTTTCTGGAGCCAATTTTCAAAGTGGAGGCACCAGTAAGTCAGGTTGGCTCCAGGGTCAATGGTGGGACATTTCACCAGCTGCCAGCTCCCAGGGAGGCTCTGAGAACTTTCCAGAACGGGGGCTGCTTGGTGACTCTGCCCTTAGAGTGGCAGAGGAGGCGGGGGACCTGGAGAGGGTGGCGGTCCGGCCCCGGGATGGCAGCCAGTCACTGGCACTCCCCGGGGACACAAGGCAGAGACTCCGGGTCGGCACACTCAGGGCAAGAGCGCGGGCCGCAGCTGCCCGCCCTGAGGGCAAGGGTGAGCCGGTGGCAGCCAGCGGGACTGGGGACTCTGTGCTGTCCGCTGATTCGTGGTTACTACGAGCACTTCTGGGGCATGCGGCCCGTGCCCTCCCCCCCCCCGCCCCACTATCCAGTGTCCGAAGCC
>NW_024340693.1:4110736-4126891 GCF_902729225.1 Pteropus medius | reverse complement strand
GGCAGAAGTGGGGGTGCCTGAGGGCCGGGGCAGCGTGACACTCCCGTGCCCATCACAAGTCAGATGCTGCTCCTGGACGCAGGCCCGTGGGGCTTCCCCGGGACTCTCAGGTCTGGGCTCCATCACCTGGGACCCAAGGGGTAACAGGTCAGGACCCTGAGGGTTAGCAGGCTGCCTGCTGGAGAATCAGGTGGTCCCGCCAGAACCAGTGGCAGTGGTGCCTGTCGCTGCCTGACGAGTCTGGCAGGGCACGGCTCTGACTTCTAGAAAGCCTTTGCAGTTTCTAGCCGAGACTCAGCCCATGCACGTGGCTGCAGTGGTGGCCCTCAGCACCAGAACCTGCGTGTCTTTCCAGCTGGACCCTAATTTCCTGGGCACCAGGGCTACGTTCTTCTCATCCTGACATCCTTGGCGCTTGGCAGTGTTTGATGCCAATGACGTGTCCAAGACGGGTTTGTGAACAAACGAGAGAAAGGCCGGCCTGACCTAGGAGTCTGGACAGACGCACATGACAGAATGGAGCTGGGCGGTTACGGGGACCGGGGTGACACTGTGAGACAGAGCTAAGAGTGGGTGTGAGAGCATGGAGCTGTGTTTATAGGTCCCCAATTAGCATTTGTTTTTCCGATTAGTTTAAAACCACCAAATTTCTACTAAGTTTAACTTCTACCGCCCCCTGAAGTAGGGGAGGCGGGTAGGTTCTGTTGATGGAGAAGGGAAGGGACACGTGACAAACCTTCTAGTCACGATGATACGGGCAGTCAGAGGCAGGGAGCTCAGGGATGCAGAGAACTTGGAAGTCACCTAAGTGCCACAGCATTTACGTGGCCGCTCCAAAGACATGGGTGTCGTGATCAAGGCTGGGACCAGAACCCTGTGCGTGGACGCCCAGCCCGGCACGGCTTCCACACTGTAGGTCGGGGCTGTCCGTACCCTGAGACCTGCCCACGCTCATCCTCACGGAACTTGCCGAAAACAAAATGTAACATATGACGCAGCAAGACCTCACTAGTGTGGGCGTCTCTGTCACTTATCCAACCTGAGCTTGTTTAGGAATAATTAGCGAAACGGGTATGGTTATTTTAGAAATAAACCTGCTAACATTTATACTTAATTTACATATCAGGCTGACGGCCCACAAGATTAATAGAACAAGTGAGGTTTTACTGCGTGTAAAACAAACAACCAACAAACAGCTGAAGGACATTTTTGGGTCGTTTCGAGATGCTTCTAGAAGCCTGTGCACCCAACTCCAAGGTCACAGGGGACACTCACCGCTGCCAGCACCCCCATCTCTCCTGCCACGGGAACCTCCGCTGCCATCTCTGCCGGACTTTATGCGCTGCAACGAAGAGCAGACGAGTTTACTGAGCTGCTTGCAAAGCCGAGCGCGACCGCGGCTGCTAAGTGAATCCCCTCCGGCCACTCTCCTGTGAGGGGGAGGCCGGCCCGCCCCGTGGAGCCACCAGCCCTTGTTCCCACGCCAACGGCACCTAAGTTTTAAGAATGTGGTGATATCTCCAAGTTGTGACAGTCTTAGGTTGCCTTTCACATTCTATTGTTATTTTGTTTTGCATAAATGTTAGAATTTTCATATCAACACTGAAGCTGCCTCAAGCCTCTGCCAGATTCTCACACACAAAACGGTCCATTGAGAGCCATAACCCAGTCAGTGAAGAGAAACGGACGGCTTTTCATAAATGTTTACTGTACGACTGAATTAAAACTTCTCAACATAGGTTGATATCTTACTTAGATCTTTAATAATGTAAACATAATCTCAGATTTAAATCAAAGGACAAATTATTCCCTCAACCATGACAACTTTCCAAATATTTATAAATTATCAGGTTGTGGGTCCACTTATTGACATTGTGGTCTGCTTAGAAAAAAAAGTCTCCCCTCAGTGACTCAAGACTCATTTCTGCAAAATGAGACACGCTCCAGAGACTTGGGACTCCCGGACATGCACACACGTTCCAGTTTGCTCTACGGAAAAGAATCCAGTTTGCTCGAACCCCATCTCTCCCCTTGCCGTCACACACCAAGAAAACCTAAAAGCCATGAACAAAACAAGATCTCCAACACCTATCATCAGACTGTATTTCAAAATTTGGTTTTCATGTATGCGTGGATCAATCTCCTAGAGCACAACTAAAACACAAAGCTAACTTAGGCTCATAAAGACAAACGCCCAGGAAATTCGACATTTTTCTACTCAGATGTGACAGATGGGGCCTCCTGCGTAAGTGACCTAAAGTTTAGGATAAAGCATGGTCAGGAGGCGAGCACTGTGACCCCCACGCTCTGCTGCTCACCACCCCTCGCCCCCCAGAGCCCCGGCGTCTGGCTCCCACCCAGCCTGCCCCCATCACCCCAAGGTCCCTGCTCTCCTCCCAGCCTGGGCCCCAGCACCAGGCACACCCACACCGGGGTGCCAGGCCCTGGCTGGGCGTCTGTCTTTTGAATTCACTCAGGAGAAACCTCAAACCTGGCGGTTCAGTGGCTTCCTTTTTCCTCTTGCTCCCCCAGGACACCGTGCCCTGCTGCAGCCGCGCCCCCAGCCCAGGCCTGGATCAGGGGCGCTCCCTTCACTGACCGCTGTCTGCCTGCTCAGTGCTCCCTCCCCACCTCCCTCACCTCCCTCGGAGACTCCCCTGGGCGGCCCAGATGGGCACGCGTCACCCATGCCACCGTCACAGCCAGGCCGTGCTGGCTTGTCTCTCTCCTTCACCGCCCGCCCCCCCGGTGGGCACAGAAGTGTTTTGTCCCCTTCCCACTGAAAGGCCACGCGCCAGCCACAGTGAGTCGTTAGCTGGGCGATGAGCTCACGGGGAGCTAAAGAAATGGCAATTTCAAAACTAAAACCAAAACAGGTGTGAGAACAGCAGTCTGAGAAGGTTCTGAGTTCAGACACATGGGGAGTCGAGACGCCCCCGCCCCCGCCGACCCGCACCACCGAGGTTTCCCCCACGGAAGATGCAGCGGCCACCCAAGGCCCTGGGCTCGCGTCTCAGGAAGACCAACAGCGGACACGCGGCGAGGGACCACAGGGCTGGGCCGGCTGCGTGAGGCCGCCTGCCCCGGAGCCTCTTCCTGCCTCCTAGCAGCCTTCTTTGCCACCGACTTCTGCACTTTACGTCTGTAAACGAAACATGTTCGTAAGCAAAGCCTGAGCGAGAGAGCACCAGGAAAACGCTTCTTCGACGTAGACGGAACGATGGCACTGAAGCCTGACAGAGAAGTCGCTCTCACGGGGACTGAAAAGGCAGGTTTTGTGGACGAGGACGGCTTTAAGGGCTGAGGCGTGAGGACGTGAGGAGGGAGGCAGGGGGAGGCAACGGTGAAGACCGTGAACGGCCTTGCGCTCCACACAGACCGCCGCGAGCGTGGCGAGGACACACCACGCGAAGGGGCAGCCACCGCTCAGGCGCGGGGGTCCTGCTCAATCCGAACGCGCACTTACTCAGGCGTCCTGCCCAAGCTCTACTAGGGTCACTGAGCCAGTGCCGCATGAGGGTTGGAGGCCAGTACAGAGAGAAGCAGATGAGTCGATGGCATCTAATGCGCATGTTGTTCTGATGGCTGAGAAGTAATCAGCATGAAAAGCAGTTTCAATGACACCCGCACATTTGTTCACAGCAGTGGAATTTGTTCGTCCACGCGAACATTAGTCCACAGCCATTGGTCAGATGAAAAAAAGAGTTTGCCATCACAGAGAGCAGTGGAGGTGGGGGGAAGGGCAGGACCTGATGTCAGGCCGAGGCTTGTGACATCCTGAGAGGACAGGACGGCGGTGGCCCAGCCAGGACAGTGGCGTGCAAGGCACGCTGAATCTCCGTTAAGGGGGTACCCTGGCTTCTCTCCCTCAGGTCGACATCCCAGGAATTGCTGGGGAGCCTGGGTCCAGGTCCCCGTGAACTGGCTGCGAGGAAGCCCCGGGGAGCGGAGGGTGCGCCTCACTGCCTGGGAGGTCAGCGCAGCTGCCCGTCTGCAGCCCAGAGACGGCGGTGCGCACCCCGCTTCTGCTGTGGGGAGTGCGCTACCCGCACACTGTTCAGTGAACTTCAACTACCGATGCCTAAACTTATGAAGTCCTAAGAATTTCACGCTTTCCACAAGCCTTTTCTCGGCTCCTGAGGGTCACAGCATCGAGTCCCCGTCCTGACCTTCCTCCCCCGGACGTGCTGGCAATGACGGCGGTTTGGCAGCAGGAAGGAGCAGAAAGTCTGCTGTGCCCAGGCTTCTCCACATGGCACGGCAGCCTCCCTGCCAGCCGGCAAGGTCTCTGTCACTCTTTGCTCCGTGTCCTGTTAGGTGGCTGCTTTGCTCCCACCTCGGTTTCGACGTGCTGAGTGAGAATCACTTCTGTCGGTTACGGTCTCGGCGCTCCCTGTCCTGGCCACCGTCAGGCCCTGCCTCACAGCGCTGCACGGTGAGTCTGAACTGAGAAGCTGGGACGAGCTTTCCCCCCGTTATTCTATGTGAGGTAACTTTACACAACTTTTGAGTCCAAAGACTGATAGACTTTGTGATTCTTCTTAATGAAACAAATTCAATAGCGATTATGATAACTATGGTAATTCGACCTTTCATCTCAACCAGGTTACATTTTATGAAGCTTTCACACAGGTTAGATAATTTAATTAACAATTGGTACATGGTATTAAATTGGTCTTCACAGCAAGTTTTAACTATGTACCCTAGCATGGCATTTCAATACCACTTTAATATTTTATGGAATTGTAAGGTAAAAAAATCTATGTCATACTCATTATTCTTTTACAGCTAATATGTTAAACAGACAATAAAAAATTAGATCACATCTTCAAATGAAAAACAAGATAACCACATTTTGAAAGCAAATATGGAATTTAGATTTAATTACCCAAGATAATTAAATTCCTGAAAAAGTCTAAGCTAAAAGAATACATTTTCTATGAAAGGCAGACACTCAAACATCATGCTAAACTTGTAAATTGTCTGGGCTCAAACGCGGGAGGAAGCCGAATCATTTGCCTGTGAGTACCATCCAGGCAAACGATTACAGACTACACTGAACCCACCGCACTTTCCCCCACGGGAAACTCGCTGCTGACAGAATTTTGTCCTAAAACTAGGATTTTAGTTAGTCCTTTTCCTTTCATGCTACAGCAGGAAAACATTCAACGTCACTTGTCTGGCAGAAGCCCAGACGCCACTCAGCTGAGCTACAGGAGGCTGATGTTTTGAAAATTGACAGACAGTAGCTTTCGGCCCATGTGAGATACCTGTTCCCTCATCTCCTTCATTTTTTCCAATCTCTTGAGTTTTGTTGCATATTCTTGAACTTCCTTCAATCCAATATCAGTGCAGAGACGAACCAAGAAGCGCAGACCTGAATGTGAAAAACACATCAGAACAGTGTTTGTGCACAGCCCCCAACGTACGACAAATCAACGACCTTGGTCCCTCGGGACACAAATAGGGATGATGCTCACAACGGTGTCTGTTCTCTCTTGAAAAATACCTGCAGCTTGCACCCGTCCTGGGAGGACAGCTCCCCTGAGAGGGGTTCCCAGGGGCAGCGTCACCGCCCGGCCCGCAGGCAACACCCCACAACCTGTGGCCGGGGGCCCCCCAGGATCTTCCCCTCTGACGCGGGCTGTTTGTGTGTTGTGGGTCGAATGAGGATTTTCACGTTTCGTTTTCCGCTGCAGCCACAGTGCTGACACAGCGCCGTGTACCAACACAGCAGTCGCTGCACAGGAATTTGTCAGGAAATGACCCGTTCATGACCACTGATGTACTGCAAGGTAACAGTACTGAAGTAACTTAAAATGTCACACATTGGCATATAAATTGCCTATGTATAATCGATCATTCACAACAATACACAGTTAACCATTTCTCTCATTTCCCCATCTTTAGAAAGAGTGGTTCAGGAACATTTCACGTAAAATAAAAATCACTGTTTTTGCTAGAAGGCCTCTGAAACAAGTCAATTTTTGATAAATGAAGAATACATTTTAAGACTAAGTTATCCTGTCGGGCTCACCAGAAAACTACTCTGCCCAAAACAGGACATTCCATGGGCGCAAATACTTCCCTAAGACTGCAGGTGAGGTGGGCTGCCAATGACTTTGTTTGGAACTCATCCAGGCCAGTCGTCTTGGACATTCCCAGCGGCACAAGTAGATGTCCGTTCCATCTGCAGAGCGAAACTAACCTCTCCGTGAAGAAGGAAATCTGGCCTTGCTTGGTGACAGTCCCTCTGGCTACTGCAGTGTTCACAACAGGACAGGCTGTGATCCAGCCCCCGGGATGTCTGGCAACGCCTGGGGATGGTTCTGGTTCTCATGGTGAGGGCGAGGGGGCCGGGGAATGCTGCTGCCCTCCAGTGGGCAGGGGCCCAACTTGGCTAAAACGTCCCACAATGCCCAGGACGGCCCCCCTGAGCCCAGAGCCGTCCAGCTCGAGGTTGGCTGATTTCTGGGTTGCTCAATTTTCACAAAAAGATGTCAGTGCTATCTCTTTTTTAATCTCTAAAGCACCAGTGCCCTAATGTGACCCAGACTAAGAATCAAATAAAAAGCTTTTAAAAAAGAAATAGGAAAAATCAGATATCTGGGCCCACTGTGAACCTCAGCGGGAACCTCTGCAGGCAGGGCCAGGCATCTGCATTTTATGAGGTTTGACGGGTCCCCAAGGAGCCTGCTTCCCGAGTGGCCAGTGCCGTTTGGCCAGAGCTCTGAGCCCTCTGCTGCTGAGGGAGCGTGGAAGAAACCAGGGCCAGAAGTCCTAACGAAGGAGCATGCTGCACCTCCAGCCCGGGCGCCGGGCCACCGGGGGACCTGGCTCAGGAAAAGCAATGTTCTGTTTTGTGAACATTAACACTGAAGGAGAAAATTAAAAGGAGTCTTTTCAAACACGTTACTTTATTTGCTGTAGGGATGTTTTAAAGCAAGTAGCTGCGAATCTTTCAGTGACCTTCTCTACCATCTCTGTGTTTCAACAAGGATGAATTAAAAGTTGAAAAAATGTTTCTTCTTCCCAAGGACTGCTTTTCATTTCCTCATGAATAGTAAAGGTTACACAACAAACTGTATTTTGTCACTTTCCTTTAGCTGCAAGGCTTTTCAGGGCCAAACAGAGTTTGGTGGGCTTAGGGGGCACGTGACCGGCTGTAACAACCCCATTACTACTTTACATTGCCTCCAATCCACTGCACAAGACGGAGAATAGAGAGCCCTGTTTACTACTGAAAGGAATTCAGTGGCGTATTTAAATTCATCAACAAGTAAATTCCAAAAACGTGTACTTGTATACTCAAGATTCTCTGATCCTATAAACTCATATTTAAACACATATACCACAAATTATAGGTTGGAGTCTATGTACACAACCACTGTAACAAATGTGACTATTACACATTAGGACATAAAATGTGAGAACTTATACTCTCAAAGTACAAAATGTAATCTCACTTACATTCGGCATTTTCTGGAAATTTTCTGTGAATGTCTTTATAAGTATCTAATGCTTTTTGGTAGTTACCTACAAATAAAAAAGAGAAAACCACACTAGTATCAGTAGGATTCAACAAAGCATTAATTTTAATCCCATACACTGTCATCATTTTATTGATTTGGCAGGAAGACATTTGTGTTTGCCGCAAGCATACATAACAGTTCTCTGTATAATTTCTGGAAGAGAATGTAAAGATAAAACAAATTTGAAAAGGATTAGAGCAGAAAGAAATAGGTAATCGTTAAAACTTAGCTCCACTTCTTAAATACGTTAGTGGAAAAAAATTAAGATCCACTCAATTTCCTAAAAATTAAGATTATCCGGGTGAACAACTGACGAATTTAAAATAATTTAAGTGATAGTCAATGATAATTTCAATGTCATTCACCTAGAAAAGTTGAAAAATGACTTTTACAGTTTTCATTTTGAAAGATTAAAATGTTTATAGAAAATATTTTGTTTTGTAATGAATTCGGGGTCAGTGGCCCTTGGTAAAATCCTGCCTGCAGCCAGGCGCCTCTGGGCTCCCGTGAGGGCGGCTGGGAGGGGAGGGAACAGGAGGGGAAGCGCCTGGCTGCCCCAGGTTCAGTGCCGACTCAGCTTCCCTTCTCCCCCACCGACCTCCAAGGCCTCTAAAAGCTCGTCTCAAAACTACACAGACCCCTCGCACACACGCACTTCACGTGTGACTGGCGCTGACACGGGCGGGGCGGTGCGGAACTCGGGTGAAGGGATGGAGCGTGCGCAGCAGAGCTGCGTGGTGTGTCACCCGACAGGACGCCAGTCACACTGAAGACGCCCCCCTCCCATGATTGGAAAGGGCGGGACAGTACACATATGAGCGCCCGTGCAGTTGCTTCCTGGGACTGAGACTTGCTTTTCCGGGACTGTCTGACACTCTATGAAGAGTGACGTGTTTACCTGCCAGCGTTTACCTCCCCACTGGGTCTCTGACACCCTGATACCTTCACTTCCCCTAGCTCAAAGCCACTAATGTAGCTGCCCTGCAGGATGGACATCATGACTGCAGCTGCTGGAAACACAAACAAGGTATAAAGACACAGCCCCAGGTGTCCCAGCCCTGGTCCCCCCTCAGGCTCTGCATTTGGAGACAGTTTCACTGATGGGGCAGAGCACACGAGGACATGTAGAATGAGGTGACAGAGAATGGAAAAATAAACTGATGTGTACAGAATGCCTACTTTTCTGTGGCTGACCTGTTTACTGAATGATTACATGTAAACTCTGAGAAATAATAAATCCATTTCTAACAGTGGTGTTAGAATACATGACTAAGATCCACTTTTTAAGCATAAGGTTTTTCTGTCTGTAGTAATTACTATTTTTCATGTAATGATTCAAATATATATTGTTATCAAAAGTTAATGTTTTAAAAAACAAATACGCAATTGGAACACAATTATGCATAATTACCTAAAAGACAGAAAGAAGCAAATGTATGAGAAATGAATAAAATGAAAGCGTTTACCACTTCTCCTAAAACAGCTAGCCACCATCAGCTGCCACTTCACTTGCGTGGGCCTACAAAAAAAATAAACGACGTGAATTAGAGATGAAAAACGCCGACCTGCGACAGTCGTTTCATAAAGTTATAGATCTTCCTATCTTTCAATTACTTTTTTGCCTTTGATTAGATCATCTTTGTTACTGAAAATGGCATATATACAACTTCCACTATTACCACCTGTCATATTTATATTAAGAGATTTAAGAATCCTTCAATCTAGTTCATGCCTTTATTTATATATTTTTATGAAAATCACTTAAGCTGTTTGGTTAAAGACCACCGCACTCTGCTTTAAACATCACCATGACCTTTGCCACAATCGTATCAGACTCGGTACCCAACAGTGCCTTCCCGAGATTACACTTAGATCTCAGCATCTAAGGCTTGACAATTCAGCACCCAATTTTTGATCTTATATTGTAACAGTTAGGCTTCAACTAAAGAAAGAGTAAAAAAGAATCCTATTCATCCCTTTCTCTCCTTAAAATATAAATTTATTTTCTAAAATAAATAACCATAAACCAGGATTTCTAAATACCACTATTAAAAATATCTAAGAAAAATAATATTTGAAGAAATAAAATAGTAGGGAGTAATTTAATGTTCCCCTTACTTCTTTTTAGAATCTGCCTTCTATTTACTCGATGGCCTCAGAGACAGACGAGTCCTGGTTCTTACTTGAGCTGGTGCCAGACCCACCAGCTGTGGGCTCAGGGAGCTCTGAGCTTAAACCGCAGCCCTGCCGGCTGGGCAAGTCCCCCAACCTCAGACCCAACAGCTACACAGCCACCGCTTTGATCTACGTAAAACACACATCTAACCGTATTATTTTCCTCCCAAACCTCATCACCTCCCCTCCAACTGCACAATGATCCCAGATCCTAATCCGGTCCACCTCCAGCGTGTACCCGTGCGCCCTGCTCAGCAGTCCCTGCTACCGCACACGCCGACAGGGCACAGTCCCCGCGGAGGCTGCTGCGCACCTCGCACCCGCCGTGCAGCCTCGTCTCACCCGACCCCCGTCCCCCCAGCGCCGCCCGCTACTCTGGAGTATCTTAGGTCTCTGACACTGCACTGAACGCAAGGTCCCCGGGGGCGGCGCAGATGCCGTACACCCAGGGCCTGGCAGGGCGCCTGGCCCAGCCTGAGTGGCCGTCACTCGAGCCCCCCTCCTTTGCATGTCAGAGTGTGCATCTCGATTGTCTCCTTCCAGGTCAGGGTTGTGAGTTTTCATCCAGCAAAGCCCCTGGGAGCCCCAGAAATGCCCTGGCTGGGGCAGCAGGACTGGGAGGACACGGTGCCACGGAGGCAGGCAGGCAGGAGACCGGACCCAGCGGCAGCCTCACTGCAGAGGCCATTCAGGGAGGCTGTGGCTGGGAGCTCCGGCGGTGTGGGGCATGGGGTGAGGCTGGAGGATGGAGAGAGGGGTCGCTTCTGGAAGGCTGCCCTCAGCCCCGGCCCTCCCAGGCACCGGGACAGCAGCCAGGCTGACACTCACCCCTGAGTGTACCCACTGGCCCAGAGAAAGGATGTTAGACTTTGCAGATGACATCTCAGTGACAAAACCACACCATGAACATGTTCCAGGGTGTTTGGTGGAAGGTGCGACTGGCATTTGGGGCGACACCATTCACGTGCAAGTCCTCTACACAGGAGCAAATGTTTGCCATCCTGGCGGCTGCCACCTGATGCCCCGTGCATCCCTGTCATCACGACCATAAAATGCCCCACGCCTGTGTTCCCAAATGGCCCCCCGGGGGCAGCACCGCCTCGCGTTACTCATCATCTTGTTCCTTTAACCGCTAAATCTCCTAGTGTGAAGCGTAACACGTGGAAAAGGACACGAACAGCTCCGCAGCTCCACGCTTTCTCACAGGGGGAACGCCCAGGTAACCACAGTTCGCGCAACGGGACGTTGCCGGCCCCCCATGCCCCCTTCCAGTCCTCCCTCCGCCACCCCCGCTTCACCGTGAGCAGAAAATTATGATTAAAAGACCCAACAAGAGTCTGCCACCCTAACCATCTTCAGGTGCGTGTTTCATGAGGCGCAGCCTCACATAGTCTGTCTCGGAATAGCCTCACCAGGCCGGACACAACCAGCACCCTCCATCGCCTCCGAAAGCCTCCGTTTCTATTCTACAGGTACAATAGACGTGACAGATGAAGACGGCATCGATATAAAGAAAGAGAAAGTGAGGATTAAGAGTGCCGTCCAGAGAGTGAGTGCTCGGAAGACGAGAGGTCATCAACGCACCTTCAGTGTCTCTGTCCCCCAGGGAGGAGGCGGCCAGCCGGGGGCCAGTGAAAGCCAGCTCACAGGGAAGCGGGGAAGGGGAAGCGTGGGGAGTTCCCAGAAGCTTCCGTCAGCTTTCTGGGGACTGAGCATAAAGCAGGAACGCCAGGGGAGTTGCTCATAGAGCGTTGGACTGAGGGCGGCGTTCACAGGACAGACAGCTGTGGCCTCGGTCACATGCTCATACCATCCATGTCTGATGGCGCTTCCCGGGGTGTGTGCAGGAGTGGGGCGAGGGGCTGGGTTATCCAGGAAAGCTGGGTGGGGGGGGAGGAGCAGAATGGGGGCAGCAAAGCAAGAGGGAAAAAAGCCCCGAGGGTGCCGGCGAGGAGAGCAGGGCTGTGGCCCACAGAACAGCTGCAGAGGGCGAGCGGCCAAAGCCGGGAGGAAGCCCCAGGGAAAGGAGGTCCGAGGCTGCGGCCCCATTCAGACAGCAGGACGTCCCGCGGGGGATGTCACTGCAGGGGGCAATCAGGACCAGGTCCAGGTGGCCAAGCTGCAGAGCAGGTAGAGGTCAGTGAAGGTGGGCCGGCCGGGGCCTGTGAGGCTGGACTGAGGTGGGAGAGGGCGGGAACTAGACAAGGTCAACGCGTGACCTCACAAGCAGGAGTCGAGTTGGGAACGAAGGCGAAGGGCGCCTCAGAGGAAGGGTCTCACCTGAGCTGACGCTAGGGCTGGCACCGCTCCAAGTGCGAGGCAAGTGCCGCCGTGTGCTACCCCCGCAGCTTCAGTCTCACGTGTGCGGGAAACTGAAACAGTGTTCTCACTCTCAAAGTGCTTATGTGAAGCGAGTGTCACAAAAATCGCCTACTACAAATTCCACAGATCATTCAAGTTATTGGGCTTCCTTTACATTCGAACGGCTCAAAGTCACATTTAACGTTAAAATTAAATTTGGCCAAATACAAAGCAGAATGATATATTCCAATTATTTTTGAATTACACACGTATGAAACATACTGATATGTATTAAAGACCCCTTTAACGGTTTAATTTTTAATATACAATATATATCGATTATAAATTGAAACTTATTTCAGAAACGAAACTTTGTCCAGGACTGAGACAGTCATTTTCTGATTGATAAAGAAATAATATTTATTCGCTGAGATGTGAATTAAATACCTAAGGAAAAATTCCTTAAAGCAGGTATTTTTAAAACTTTTACATAAAAAGCATGTCACAAAAATGACCAAGTAAAATGGAAGATAACATAAGAAAATAGAAATAAGGAATAAATAGTCATTAATATTTGCTCGCAAACTTAATGTGTCTATCCAATTCTAATTATCTACATTAAAATCAAATCCTAACAGAAGACGTTTCATTAAACAAAAAGTCACAACCGTTACTTACTGTATAAGAGAAGCTCTTTCAAAGTACTGAATGGCTTTCTCACAAAACTGAGTGTCAATGTAATAGGCTCCAAGCCACTCGATGACTCCGATGTTGGAAGGGAAATACCTGTACGACTGGAAAACACAGGACATGGCAGCACAATGTCATGGCAAGGTACAACTTACTTCCTGAACGCTTCACCTACTGAATGGATTAATTTATCCAATGTGAAATTTCTTAATAAAAAAGTATGAGCTGTCACAAGCACTTTACAAGATTTTTAAACTATACAAGATTCAGAAAGCTTAATATCTGACACATTTTTCGACTCCTGTAAATATCTTTTTGATGTACAGATACGTAACTGAGTCAAATTAAATATGCAATAGCATAAAAAAGGATGCAAATCATGCTTCAAGAGAAAAATGAATCTGGACTTTTTAATTTTTAAAAACTAATCCATTTACTTTATATTCCACAGATGCTTTATTTTAAGTCATTATTAATTTAAAAGCTAATGAGCATTTCTAAACCTTATCAATGAAGAGGCCTGCGCCCTTTCCACAGCACCCGAGGCCACATGCAGAGGGAAGCCAGGGCACGCCCACCTCGTAGTAGTGCTGGAAGGCCTGGGACTTGTCGCCCTCCCCGTCATACAGCTCGCCCAGCTTGCACAGAGCTCTGGAGTCGGTGGGGACAACGCTGATCAGCTGCATTAGCCACTCGGTAGCCTGGTTGGGATCCTCCATTAACTCATATCTTGGACAATGTCAGTTAAGGACAACACGGGTTTTCTGAGCTCCTTACCCCACGTAACGCGCTATCCCACACGACACACTGCGGGTTTCCTCGGGGGTGACGATGAGTGCCGTGAGTGACACTCGTCCGTCCCGAACGTATGCCGGGCTTTTCTTTTCACTTCCTTACCACCTAAGGTCAACTCTCAGATGCCTAGCAGAATTAGCCGTTTGCCATTTTGTTCAAAGCACTGTCCAAAATTTGTCCTTAATAAAAATGCCCGAACGCTGTATTCAATTATCCCACCTCTCTTAACACGCTCAACATGTTCGGGGAATACTTCCACACATTTTCCTAGGAGTTCCCCTAATTAGATTGTGAACCCCACACAGGAGTTCTTCGCCCATAGCTGGTGTGGCTAGCAGGTCCTCGCACACACTCGGAGAACTGTTCACACCCATACTTACTATCCATTTATAAAAATGTCTATATTTATGCATCTATAAAGATGTCTCACTGAAATAAAAACATCTCAATCCAAAGTTTTACTGAAAAAGTCTTCTGTTCTTAACGACGAAAAATGTGATGTCATAAGAAAAGTGAAAAAATAAGGAAATGTACCAAACACCCTCAACTATAACAATTACTCGACTGGATCCACGCTGATCACAACCTGGGCACTGCCAGGCCGTGATACCGGCAGCTTCAGAGAAGTTACATGGGCAGGACGAAGGACTGCAAGGGATGGCTACGAAGCCATCTGCTCCAAAACTCAACGTTTTTATAGAAAACTTTTATCTACCCGCAGATAGTACTTAAAAATAGCGGCACACCTCATAATACCCTTTTGTCTAAACACATTTACATAAAATTTTTACTAAGATAATAACTTAAAACCTACATAATTTTATCCTTCCCAGTACTATCAAAGATTATTTTAAAATAAAGAGGGAAATTAAAGTGTTTTTCAAATACTGTCAAAGTAATAAAACCATTCGCAGCTTCTGCTCTTCCAACCAAGGGCAGAGGAAAACACACAGACGAAAGGAAGCTAAGACTTGCAGAAGAAACTGACGCGAGAACAATGTTTTATGTTTCAACGGTCCCCAGAGTCCTAGACAAAAGACAGTCCACGAGTGACAACCGAGGGGACAGAAGGCATGGGCGAGTGCACGTAAACGACCACTCGACCCCAGACGTGAGGAGAGTTACACTCTGAGCCACGACGGCAGCTACGATAAATCAGATCAGCTATCCACACTCGGTCAGTAGTGCTAACCAGTAATGAGCAATATTTCCCTCTTGATTAGCAATCACTGCTTCAAAAATACTCTGCCACACTCAGTTAATACACTCTAAAGCATCTAATTTACGTTCAATGAATAGCTGATGTGTACTCAACACGTCATACTCAATTACTTCACTAATTATTTCCAAAAAGTAATAAATAGTTTTAACCTTTAAATAATTCCTCTTACAATGTGAATGATCTTTGAAAACAGGATCACGCTAATGTTTTCATCACTTATTAACTGGCCTGATAGCTAGGTTTTCCGACATTAGCCTCGTCTACTACCCCGCGGGTTAAGCTTGTCTAGTGACTGTCCTGAATCACCAGCTGAGTGAGTGACGCCGGCCCCACACCCCGAAAGGTACATGCTGGCGATCTGGTGCAGGACCTGTGCACTGTTCCTCAGGATCGCGTGCAGCTTCAGGAAACAGTCCAAAGCCTCGTCGAGCCGGTTGAGCTTCTTATAGGTGAGGCCTGAGAAAGAAGAAAAGGGAAAAAAAGGCATAAGCAATTTTCACAAGGTAACAGAATGATCCTTTAAATACACATATATTCATCCAGAAGACAAAACAAAGATGAACGGAATTTCTTAAAAGAAGAGCAAGGTGGGGCAGGAATGTTCCACTAACATTTGGCAGACGCCGAAACATCCTGTAAACATAAAGCTTTTGTGATCTTTGAGTGTGATGGGGGAGAGAGATAGACGGATTAATACAACAGAATAAACAGTTCAGAGATTGACTCAGTTATAGAATTTAGTTAACAGACATTTAAATTCAATGATGGACAGATCTTGAGATAATCATGCTAAGCAAAATAAGTCAGACAGATAACATTGAGAAACATATGACAGCACTCACATGTGGAGTGTAAAACTGAAAGCAACAAACAGGACAGATAAACGGAGACTCGTGGACCTGGACAGAGGATTAGTGGAGGGCAGAGGGCAGGGGGAGGGGTAGAGGGAGACAGGAGAGGGGGTCAAATATTTGGTGACTGAAGGAAATCTAAGTCTGGGTGGTGAACACAGAATGCAATGTATATACGACTTTCTGTTGAATGATACACTTGAAACTTATTTTGTTAATGTCACCCTAATAATTAAAAAAATATATATATTTTAAATAAAATCAATGAGGACTAAGGGACTAGTAGTAAATGTTGCCAGGACAATTGACCATGCATGAAAAAAACAATGTAGATTCCTATTTTTTATTTATTCCTATTCTGAATAAATTAGAAATTTACTCTAAAACTAAATAGAAAAAACAAAGCTGTAAAACTGAAAAAATATAGGAAAACCATGAGGTGGGGAAGGGCTTTGTAAAGCAATAAACATATGAAGCCACAAATTTTCAAGAAGCCAAATTTGACTATATAAAAAATAGAAAAATTCTGTTTGACAAAAGATATCACAGTTAAAAGTCAAGCAAAGGAGAAGGACGCGCACGTCAGACG
>NW_024340693.1:4106681-4110657 GCF_902729225.1 Pteropus medius | reverse complement strand
TTCCTCTGTCCAACTGCCAGGACAGTGGTGGCTTCCCTGGGAGGAGCGGTCGCCTGCCTGATGGGCAGCTCCCCAAGTGGACAGACCAGATGGCCCTGTGCAGGGTGCCCGCCCTCAGCCTCACCGATGCCTCGGAGCTCCACTCAGTTGCATGCTCCTGAATGTGAGGACACAGCCAGTGTCCTCGGACAACAAGGGACAGTCATAACGTGAGAGAGAACAGAGCAAGCGCAAGTGAAGTGCAGGAAGAGAGAACCGGCCTGAGACACCGCGCTGCATCGAGCTGTGTCTGCAACACGGCGCCGCACGGGCCATCTCAGGCGACCTGTGACAGGCAGGGAAGGGAGGGGGTCATGAGCCTTCGGGTCTTGTGACATTTTCTTTCGAAAACAATCTGAAGCCAATATGACAAAATGTTAGAACGTGTTAAACGTAGGTAGTAGGTACGTGGTATTTATTTTTTCTGTATAGATTTCTATGTCTGAAATTGCTCATGATTAAAGAGGAAGAAAACGAGACTTTTTCCCCACCTATCAGTTTGGCAAAAGGTGAACTGCCACATCCAGCACCAGCGGGAGCCTGGAGAGTGGGCCGGCCAGTCTCTCGCCGGTGGGGACAGACCGGAAGTGCCCCCGAGGCACTAGGGCAGCTCCCGTGCCCATCTGCCAGGCGCGCAGCTTCGGGACCATTAACGCCGTGAGACGTGAGCACAGTCCGAGAGTCTGCTCTGCAGCCTGTCGCGGGCCGCGCTCCGGGATGCCGGCACCGCACTTACCGATGTTGTACAGGGCCTCGGTGCACGAGGAGTCGTTCCTCAGCGCCTCCCTGTAGAACTCCGCCGCCTTCTCGTAGTCGCCGTCCGCAAACACCGTGTTCCCTTTGTTCGTGAGAGCCGACGGGTTGTACCTGTCCGAGTTCACCGCCAGATCTGCGTAGCTGCTGGCCTGCGCAAAGTCGTTTTCCTAAGTAAAGTATGAAACACGGACTAATTATCTGAAGTTCATCAAATGTTTTTCTGACTGTTCTCAGATGACAGACACGATAAACAGACTTTCTGAGATTACGGATGTGAAAAACAGAAAAAAACATCTTACATATCGTGGTCCTGACAGGTTTACTACAAGGTGTGTACCCATCAAGCGCTTTCGACTCCCCCGGTGTCTTACAGGTGGGTGACTTCTCCAGTCCCGCAGTTGGAGCGACCTAACCGTTCACGTGCAGGGGGTCCCACTCCGTGTCCCTATTCCCTGCACGCCGCGCTCCACGCCCCTCCAGCACTGACGTGGCGTGAGGCATCTGCCCGTCGGCCCCAGTCACGCTGGCTGTGTCACCGCCCAGGTTATTGCACTTGTAGCAGTCGGCTGTCCCTGGTCCGTCCCGCTGCCAAGTGCTCGCTCAGGGCCTGGCCACCGTTCCCGCGAACCGGGGCCTCTCAAGCCTCAGAGGTGTGGCCGTCCATGCCACGTCCCTTGGCTGCGCCAGGAGCCACATTCTCTACAGTCCCGACCCTGGGTGGCTCCTGTCCAGAGCTGGCCGGAGGGACCTTCTAGGACACGTGGGATCAGACATGCGGCAGCGGCCTCCGTCTCCGCAGGCCTTTCCTGGCCAGCAGAAGGCCGGGTCCCCGCCTGAGCACTCACTCCCACTCCACACCAGCAAGCCCTCCCGACGGCGTGTCCTGCCCACCACAGCGAGCCAGACGGAGGAGAAGCTGCTCCGGGAAGCCCCGCCTCAGGGGCCTGCTGACCAGCTGCTTGCTGACGGGTGACCTTGCTTGGATCCCCAAACCCCCTGTGTACCTTCGCCTCTCGGCTCCTCCACCACTGCGGATGGCCTAACCCTACACGCCCCCTCCTGTAACGCTCGGTGACTGCTGATGACGGAACTTCTAAAACACTGACATGTGATTCACGTGTCGGAAAACTGACCCTTTAAAAATGTACTGTTCGGTGGCATTTCATGTCTCCAGTTTCTCTTGGTGGGAAAAGCTTCTCAGAGTGAGAAATGGCTGCAGGGTAGGGGTCAAGTCAAGGGCGTGGCCGTGAGGTCTCACCCATCTGAGGTCATGCCCAGCAGAGCAGACCTTCTTTCTCAGGTCCGGAAAAGCTTCCAAGTGCCTTTGGGGCTCTGTCCACGGCAGCCTTGCACGTCGATCTAAGTGGAAAGGGGTCTGCCTTGCAGAGAACTACAGATGTGACTTTGGGGGCATGAAGGACACCTCAGCAAGGTTGATGGAAAATGTGCTGAGTTTTTATGGGAGCTGTACGAACAGAAGTGTTGCTAGCCTGGATCAGAGACACAGTCCAAAATGGGCCCCATTTTTTTCTAGGCAGAAACAGGTGCAAACACAAGTTTGTTTGTTTTTTTTCTGTAAAAGGAAGTGCTCTCAGAAGGCAGAGCCAAGAGCCACAGAGACCAAAGGATTAGGGACCGCCCCCAGGGATCAGGGGTGGCCCCCATCAAGGAACCCTCTTTTCCCACACTTGGGGGCACTGACCACATGTGCTCATCTGGGTCTCAGAACTGCTGAGGACCAGTGAGAGCTAGCTGCCTCCCCCCACTTCTCTCTAAGGGGGAGGATCTATCGCGACTACCCTAGCCTTATCTCAGCACAGGGGCGGGGTGCACGGGGCGGACAACCTGTGCTTTGGTCCTGGGTCTTCGGTCAAGTGGGCCCACGTCTGAGAAAGTCCGTCTCTGCCCAGACCTTATGGGAGTGCTGGCCTCTGACCCTGCTGACGAGCCTATGGGAGGCTCGGGAGGGCTACGAACATTCTGCATGTGGCGAGGATGTGTGTAACCTGGGCCCGAACGCAGGCAGTGACCGGCATTTAGACAATGGCCCAGTGGACCACACCCCCGTCTTCACACCCATGGACGGTTCTCTCATGTTCGTTTGCCCAACAAATAACAAGTTAAATGCGCACAGGAGCCTGAGAGGCGGCCACACACGGGGCCTCCTTGCCTGGCGGGGCCCCTGTCCTGGGGGAAGCCTGCCGACAGCTCCACTGAGTGCCAGACACGAGGGCAGCATCTGGGCCACAGGTGACAGCGGCAGTCGGGGCGCCGCGGGTCAGGCCTGCAGAAGGACCATGCAGGCGAGCGGCCCTCGGGGAGGATACAGCCAGCACAGTGATGGGGGACTCACCGTGGAGCGACGGGAAGCTGACCTGTGGGGGCTGCACAGCACCCGCCTCCGCCTGGGCATCGGGTCACTGCCTCAACGCCACCCCACTCCAGAAAGCACCACACTGGCAAGACGCCTGGTGGTTCTGCTCGGGCGGACTACGCCCAACCACTCTCCCTCCTCAGAAGCGTTCCTGGCCTCCTCCTGCGCACGCGTCAAACTTGGTAAAGGTCTGGCCACTGAACCACTTCCACAAAATTCACTAACGACCTTCTCCATTCGAACGCAGTGGCTGCCGTGGAGACTGCCACACCCCGTCTTTCAGAGCCGCTGGGCGTGCTGCTGGCCACCAGCCCCAGCTGTCAGCCTTCTCTGTGAATGACCCTGGGGTGAGGGGCTAAAAAGAGGCGGCACCTTGCTCAAAGTCCCCTTCCCGGGAGAGCAGGCCACCTCCAACGACGGCTGTGCCGGGCACAAAGACCTAGCCCCTCGCCCCAGGGGGTGCACTGAGCTGCCAGCCCAGGTCCCGCATCCTCCAGCGCTAAGAAGCCTTGTGGTGATGGCACCTAGCTCCCAGCGTCTCCCTTCTCCTGGGCCACCTCGGGTCTCAGCAGCACACACCCCCTTCGCTCAGGGACATCGTGCTGAAGCTCCTCTCCCGTCTCCCTGGCCTGACCCTTACTCTTGCCTCCTTCCTGTCTGCATGGCCAATGTTCCCACTGCTGTGCTGTGACCTCACCTCGGAGATACCTACGGCCTTGGTGTTCAGTGCGGGCAGCTGAAACCAAATACCAGACCAAGGTGCCAGCACACGTGACGTCTGGGGAGGCTGCTTCCTGGTTCGCCCAC
>NW_024340693.1:4096895-4106421 GCF_902729225.1 Pteropus medius | reverse complement strand
TCCTCCCTCCTAGTCCACCCGCCCGCCTCCTCTGCTCCAAATGAAGAAAGTTCCCTTTTAGGGAGCTTCCAGCCTTCTGGTACACCCTATGATCAGCACCCACACATGTTCAACCTAAGCCTGTTACAGACGACACCATGACCTCACGCAAGTCATGTCTCCTATGATGTCACTTCATTACTTGTGGAACTGCGATGCATCTCTAGCTCGTCTCCCGGTTCTACCCTCTGCGATTCTGTGATGGGCTGCTTCCCGCCACCATGCCCCGGCCCTCTCCTTCTGAGATGGTCCTCTCATGCCCACAACCGTTAGTTGTAAAAAAAAAAAAAAAAAACAAAACTTACCAAGTAATACAGGAACGAGAGGTTGGTCGCAGCTGCGCTTTTCACTCTAGTGTCCTTTTTCTCAAACATTTTTAAGGTCTCGACAGCCTAGAAATGAAGTAAGTGTGTGACAGCTGACACTGCCACGGGGACACGACAGTGCTCAGGGCAAGCTCGGGACCCGGGGTAAGGCCAGCCCAGGGCATGGACAGGTGGATTAATATGTTAAGAAAACAGATGATGAGAACTTCATTTGAGAATTAATAAATCTTTAAAAAGGATAAAATGACACTAAAAATACAATAAGTGAAGTGAAGAGCAGACGGGCTCAGGGCTGGCGGGAGGAGTGAGTGTGGGGCCTGTGGGGCCTGCGGGGCTCGGGGCAGCTTTGCGTTCACCTTGCAGAACGGGTGGGGCCCTGAGCTTTTACCTAAAAGACATGATCTGCTTTGCTCTTTACAAAATAATTCTAGAATTTCTGCTTCCGGCTCTCAGACTGGCCTATAGAAGGCCATTCTCCCACTGAGAACAATGAGAAAAGGCAGACGAAACACGAAGGATATTTTCTGAAGGTACTGGAGAGCCACCAAGGCAACCAGGGTTTGAAGGTCAAGGACCCAGAGCGAAGGCGGGCCGAAGAACAGAGAGACAGATGGGAGCATAGGCCGGGGGTCTCGTAAACATACTGGCGTCCCAGAGCGAGGAAGGGCCAGGGGCTGGGAATTTTCCAGAAGTGATGACGAAGAATAATTGCGGGAGAATTACAAAAACGATCTGAAGTAGATCCAAACCCAGTCGCATTTTCAAGCCGTGAGAAACCAAAGACGTTTCTCACCACTGGAGGGCTGGACGATCCCCAGCACACAGGCTGCCCCCGGGACGGTCAGAGGCCTGTGCGAAGGATGCGTGTGGGCTCAGGCTGGGAGTCACTGGCAAGAAAGGAGCAGAGCAGGACGCCAGGCCCCTTCCTCCCTGCCTTCCTTTACGATACAGGTAAAGGTGCTCGGCCTTGGGGTGCCCACTGCTCCCAGATAGCACGTGTCCAAGCGACAACCGGGCTCTAGCTCTGACAGTGGCCATCGGCCACTCCCGGAAACACTGACAAGAGCTGAACTGACCGTGCACCGTGCACGTGTCTGACCTCAGAGGAAGCGCATTAAACACATGGGCTCAATTTCTTTTAAGGGAAGACTTTAAAGTGCTAGATTCCACAAACTTTGGTCACTCTGTCGCAGAGTTCGAATAAAGACAACTGTTGGGAGTGTCTGGGCCAGCAGTTTATAATCCACGAAGTAGACTCTGGCAGGGGAGAACCCCAACATCACACCTCGCTTTTGAGAGTCTGTTCCTCACTTGCATTCTCGGGAGGGTGCTCTATAGAGCGGCTGAGGTGACAGCTCTTCTCCCGCTCACCCTGTGGCTCCCACTCCCGCTTGGAAAAGCTGGTTTTACTTTGAGTGAGGAGTGGGTTGCCTAGGCCTTTACTCTTGGATGGTGTCACACATGTAGGTGCTAACGCAGCACGGTCCATTAGCCCCTCTGAAGTCAAGTGAGGGAAACAGAGCTGCTCTGTGTTCCGGCTGGCCGCCCAGAGAGCTAACAAACAAGAATGGTATTTTAAAAAGCTGAAGGCTACAACGATCTATAGAAGTCCTTTTAGAAACAGCTATTCACGCTAGAGTGAAAGAATGTGTTGGAATTTAAAATTCTGATATTTGCTAATTTGTGGCTTATTAGTAACAGTATGTTAAGACTACATTTAAGACCGAATTATTCTCCCCAAAATGGTCACTATAAATTCAAACAATACATAAAAACAATGCAATCCAAAGGTATTACCTAAAAGAAATACCCAAAGTATTCTGAACTTAAAATATCCATTTAAAAACATCTGACTAAATAAAAACATATTTGTAATTTATTTTCCAAACTATAAACTATTCTAAAAAGGCTACATAACTATTCTAACAATAGGAACATTCTCAGGTATATCTGGCTTTGAAACAGGTTGTTTTTATAACTGTTCTTTGCAAGTTCAATGAATGCATCTGCAATATTTGTTTGATTTATAACTGAAACTGATAAAAGTCCACTTAATAAAATTAAATTTAGTTGTAAATGGCAAAACAAATAATCAAAATAAACATTGTTGGCCTGGGTTGTTGTTGTTTTCAAAAACAGGAAAATGCATATGTATTTGTTTTGTTTTTCTTTCCTCTCTGATGCCATCTAGCTGCTGCCTCGGGTGCCACTGAGTCTGCCTCCAACTTGTCACTGGCCTTCCGTGCTCTACTCTGCGTGCTCCACTCCGCCCGCCTCGGCTTTTAGGGGACTTCTTTCTCTAGTGTGAGGGCAACTGCACGACCGCCCGGTCATCGCACAGAATCCTGCTCTGAGATTTAGCATCTTTTCTCAAAAAAGTATCAAGAGTTACCTTCAGAATCATGTCCTTATGCAAGAAGACACACATTTTCTCTTTTACTTTGAATTGTAAATAGTCTTCATCAAATGATCATTGTGAATTACATCAGCCAGCCCTTTTTAACCTAATCATGTTCCTTTCACACTAAGATTGTGCTACACCCACCTCATCACACTTACAATATACAAACAAAAGAAACAACGCAAAAGCAACAATGTTAAAATGAAAGTGGAAATTACATTTTAAAACTTAAGTAAACTAATTGTCATTAAACTTGAAAATGCAAGTCGAACGAGAGACCATTTGAATGATGATAGCTAGGAAAGCGGCCAGCAATAAAATCTGGGTTAAAAAGTGAGTTTTAATATGAGAGAATGAGAGTTTCTTCCTTAATGGACACAGTTTTAAAACATGAACTATGGTGATACATTGTTGCATCTCCCTAAAAAGACCGATTAAAAATAAAGTCTCAGGAGAGACCTGGCCAACGAGCCTTCCCCGCCTTCCGCCTGCAACGGCGCTTCTCGCACACGAACACGAGCGACTGTCCACAGATAACCAACGCGGGGTACCGAGGACCAAGCTGTCTCACGTCGCCCCCACTGGAAAAACATGACAGCGGCACCAGAAAGCTACCCCGCGGCACTTTTCACGACAAAGGATGTGATGACCGAAATGACAGAACAGACCTCACGGTCCTCTGAAAAGCCTTTTCGGAGCTTCACAGGTGCTAGAACGACTCTGAGCGCACTAACCCGTGCACACGTTGGAACCAGCCCCTGGAGTGCACCGCATCTGCCATGTGACCGTGACACCAACGCTGGGCAGCCCTGCTGAGCCCGGGCCATCTCCCGCCTCCTCTAGGAGGGTGCCCGTCATCTCCACAGTCTCCAAGATGAGTGGAAGGCCCTTCGGCAGGGGGAAAGGCGGGAAATGCAGGCTGGGGCGGGGCGCGGGCAAGGGACCATGGCTTTCCCTGGCCCTTGCTCTCGGTCTCTACTCGGAGTTGCTGAGGCTTCTAGCTGCCGGCACATCTGACACTACCCGCTGGTATGACAAACCAGATATCAAGTTTCATCCTGTTGATTCTCTTTTGTCTACCCCCACCCCCTTACAGAGCTGCCTATTCTTTTGCTGTTATCATGACTGTGTCTCACCTGGTCCACCTCCACCCAAGGTAGCAGCGAGACATCTAGAGGGCTCTGAAACTGTGACTGGTCTTCAATGGACCTTCAATAAGCAAACCAAGTGGGTAAAAGAGGCAAGAGGAAAGCGCCCTGGGGAGAACGGTGGGTGGGAGCGGAGGCTGCCGAGTGGCTCCTGGCCTTCCTTCTGCACACAGTACCCGACTCTGAAAACTCTTAGAGCTTCGGAGAATAGCCTGGAAACGTCCAGGAGGAAGCTGACCTCTGCACAAAATTTAGCAACTAACCAGGATTAACATGGAAAGCATTTACATTTTTAAAGAAACAGGACGAACAAGTCAAAATTCAAAGTAATACTATAGTAATGGAAATTATGTAAAGGTAGAAATTACTCAATTTCAGAATAATCGGAGATAACATTATTCTAGAGAAGAGTTTCACAAACGTTATTGCTTTGACCAATTAACATATAAAATTTCACCTGATTTTTTAAAACTTACTTGGTTAAAGTCCTTCTGTCTCAAGTATGTAATTGCTTTGTTTATTTCCAGGTCATTTGCTAGCTCTACATATTGGGAAGCTTTCACAACTTCAACACACCTATAATGTAAAGCAGAAAAAGGTTATTTTGTTTAGTGTGTGTGTGTGTGTGTGTGTGTGTGTGTGTGTGTGTGTGTGTGTATGCATGCCTCTTCAATGGTCGTGATCCCACCCAGCAAAGTAGGCTGTAGACACGGCTAATGAAACTTCAGGCTCTCCAAGAAAATAATCTGGAAACCACTGATTCAGTAATACATACACACACATATATACGTGGGTGGTTTTCTTAAATTTTTTCCAAAAATTTTAAAGTTCCCCTAGTGTTATATAAGGCTAAGCACTTGATTTCTTCCAAAAAAGGCATTAAGTTACTAAATTCTTCAATTCTAAACTAATTTTCCCATCTGAATGACAAACGAACATAAAGATCCTCTGAAAAGTCTTATTAGTGCTTCACGGATGCTAAAACGATTCTAAGCATTTATGATTTTTTCATTAGTTTGCTGTCACTTTTAATTATTTATGGCATTTTCAACAAATTGAATTGATATCCACATTCTTTTTTGGATTTACTAAATCCAAATCCATTTTTGGATTTACTAAAACAATTTCAATTTCTAACAGGTAAAATTGTTTTCATATTTTTTCATCTTAAATGCTCTGATAGTGAGAAAAACTCTAGAACTTGCAGAACATAGTTAATTTTTTGTGTACAAATGTGAACAGACTACAGAGCACAGATAATCTATTTTTAACTGTATATCAGGCACTGTACCAATTCCTTCATAAGCATTACCATCACAACAGCCCCGAAAAGCAGTCTCTGTTTTACAGATGGGAAAATAGAAGACCTGAGATCACACAGGCAGGAGACTCAAATAAGAATCTGAACTCAGTTCTCGTTGAGACCAAAACCCACTGCGCCAAGACTAATGTTCTTAAAACTGAGGTTAGCTGAAATCAATTTAGAATTAACTGGATTAACAGGATTAATTTTAAACAAGGATCATGAGCTTTATTTAAGAAAAACAGAATAGAAAAAATATCAACGGGCATTGTACATAATAGGGGCAAGGATTGTGTCATGAAACTTGTTTTAGTAAATGATGTAAAACAAATTACTTACCAAGGGTCCGGTCAAAAACTGTTTCAAAGCCACTGGCCTACACCAATAATTTAAAACTATGAAAGCAGAAGATCCCATTCTTCAAGCAGAACCTTGTTTTTAACCCTGATTTATAAAAGTGTCCTTGTTTGAAGTGGCGAGAGAGGACACCAAGCTCTGCCTGCTCAGTACCTCTTCAATGATCGGCGGTCCCTAGCCCCGCCCAGCAAAGTAGGCTGTAGACACGGCTAATGAAACTTCAGGCTCTCCAAGAAAATAATCTGGAAACCACTGATTCAGTAATACATTCAGCAAACATTTACTGAATGCGTACTGTTTGGTACAGGGGCTGTCAGGATAAGTGAGATGTGGTTCATGCCCTTATGGGGAAGCAGGCAGTGAGGTAAATCCTGTGGAAGAACTGTCCTGAAGGAATACGGGAATACCGGGGTGGAGACTGAAGCACACCAGCAGCACCCTGCCCACAGACACCACCAGACGGTCCACCCAGAACCTCTGGACAGGCTGATTTGCCTGATGAAGCCAGCTGGTAAAGACTGGAAGGGTTGCCTACTTCCTCAAAGGCGCAGACACCTACGTGAGGACCCAGAAATTATAAATAACCCATGAAGTGTATCACCACCAAAGAAACTAATAAAACCCCAATGACTGAACCTAAAAAATGGAAACCTTTGAACTGATGAAGAATAATACTCTTAAAAAAATTCAGTGAACTACAAGGAAATAGACAACTAAATGAAATTAGGAACACGATGCACGAATAGAAAAGTTCGAAACAGAAAACAGTTACCATCACAAAAACAATCCCCAGAAACCCTAGAACTAAAGAATACAATGACTGAAGAAGAATTCATAAAAGGCTTCAGCAAAAGACTTGAACGAGCAGAAGAATAATTAGTGAATCGTCTAGAATTTGAAATAATCGAATCAGAGGAGCAAAATAATAAAAGAATGAAAAAGAAGTTAAAAAGCCTACGTGAATTATGAGACACCACTGAAAGAAACAACCTGCATATTAGTGGAGTCCGAGAAGGAGAAGAGAAGGAGGGAAGAGCAGAAAGCTGATTTGAAGAAATAATGGTAAGACCCTCCCAAATCTGGGGACAGAACTAGATATTCACGCTCATGATGCTAATAGGTAACCCCCAAATTTCAACCCTCCAAAATCTTCTTCAAGACACATTATAATAAAACTTTAAAATCAAAGATGTGGAGAATTTTTAAATCAGCAAGAGAAAAAAATTCCTCGCATATAAGAGGACCCCACAGGGCTGTCGGCAGACTTCCTAACAGAAGCCTTTCGGCCCAGGAGAGAGTGTGTGACGTGTTCAAGGGACTAAAGGAAAAACTCAAACCGAGAATACTTCGCCTGGCAAAGCCGCCTCTCAGAAATGAAGGGTGGATACGCCAACGAACTGGGGAGACTTGTCTCCACTAGCCCCGCCTTTTGAGGGATGCTGAAGGGAGCTCTTCAGAATGGAGTGATAGGATGCTAATTAGTGACATGAAAACATGAAAATACAAAATATGCTGGAGAAGGTAACTACATAGTCAAATCAGAATACTCTAATATTGTAATATGGTGGTATGTCAATCACTTAATTCGAGTATAAAGGTAAAAGACAAAAGTATTAAAAATAACTATAGCTACAATAACTCATTAATGGATACACAATACAAAAAGAGGTAAACTATGATATCGAAAACAAAATTATGGGGGGTGGAAAAGGGTATAGTTTTTGTATCAATTAAAATTAAGTTATTATTAGCTTAAAATAGACTTTTAAGATTTTTTATGTAAGCATAAAAACTTACAGAAAAGATACACGGAAGATAGAGAGAAGAGAAGCAAACAATACCACTATGGAAAATCATCAATTCACAAAGAAAGACAGCAAAAGAGGAAGGAGGAAGAAGGAACAAGGGAACTGCAAAACAGCCACAAAACAATAACATGGCGTGAGTGCCTGTCGAGAATTACTAAGAAATAATTACCTATCAGTATCCTGATCTATAAAAAAGTACTTAATTGTAAACGGATTAAATTCTCCAATCAATAAGCAGGGTGCCTGAATGGATTGAAAAACAAGTCCCAAGTATATTCTGCCTA
This sequence comes from Pteropus medius, assembly GCF_902729225.1. Classification (NCBI taxonomy): domain Eukaryota; kingdom Metazoa; phylum Chordata; class Mammalia; order Chiroptera; family Pteropodidae; genus Pteropus; species Pteropus medius. The sequence goes on along the minus strand of NW_024340693.1, from coordinate 4,098,755 downwards.
TAAGAGATTCTCTTCAGCCTTAAGGACACACATAGGCTGGAATGGAAAAAGATATTGCACGTAAATGGAAAAACCAAGAGAGCTAAGGGAGCTATACTTATATCAGGCAAAACAGACTTTAGGTCAAAAACAGCAACAAAAAACAAAGAAGGTCATTATAGAACAACGAAAGTTCTATTCATCAGGAAGATTTAACAATCGCAACTATACATATATGTTGTCAATATCACAGCAGCAAAGTAGAGTAAGCAAATCTGAAGGGAGAAATGGACAATACAACAGTAGCAGAGAATTTCAATACTACACTTTCAACAATAAATTGATTACACAAACAGAAAACCAAACCTTAGACCAAACCGACCTAACAGACACATACGGAGCATTTTGCCCAACGGCAGCAGAATACGCATTCTCAAGCACGCACAAAACATTCTCCAGGGCAGATCACGAGTTAGGTCACAAAACAAACCTCAGCAAATATAAGGAGACTGGAATCATGCCAAGTATCTTTTCTGACCATAATGGTATGAAACTATAAACCAGTAACAAGAGGAAAACTGAAAAATTCACAAATATGTAGAAATTAAAAATCACCCCCCTGAACAACCAATGGGTAAAGAGGAAATCAATAGGGAAATTTTTTAAAAATCTTGAAACAAATAAAATGAAAACAAAACATACCAAAACTTATGGGATGCAGCAAAAGCAGTTCCAACAGGGACATTTATAGTAATAAATACCTACACTAATGAAAAAACATAAGAAAATGACCTAAATTTAAACCTCAAGGAACTAAAAAAAAAAAAGATACTAAGCTCCAAGTTAGCAGAAAAAAAGAACAGAAAAAAAGTAACAAAGACCAGAGCAGAAATAAATAAAACTAAGACTAGGAAAACAACTGAAAAGATCAACAAAACTAAGAGCTGTTTTATGAAAAGACAAAATAAACAAATATTTAGCTAGATTATCTAAGAAGAGAATAGAAAATCGAACAACAAAACAAGAAAGGTGGTGGTGATTAGGAAGCTCACTAAGATCAGAGCATTGGTGTAGCAGTGATTCTTGGATGACACCTGGGAGGGAGAGGGAGGAGGGAGGAGGAGGGAGGAAGGAAGGAAGGGAAGAGGAAGAAGGAAGGAAGGAAGGAAGGAAGGAAACTAGGCCCGTAATTCTTCTGTACTTTATTTTCTAACCACGCACACGTATCTTGGGGTCTTAAAATTCTGGCAAAGTACCACGTAGAAGAGGTCACAGACTCCCTCTGTTTTCTAGAAAGACCATACAAGAGAGTTTCATGAGGGGCCAATTTGGGTTCAGTATAAAGAATGTTCTAACCCTTAAATATGTCCCGAAATAAAGCAAAGGGACTGAACACCAGGAGAATCCAAGCAGAGAGCAGGATGCTATACAGGACATTCCTGTGCTGGGTGACGTAAGAAACGAATTCGACAAACGAGCAAAGGTTTTTCCGGGTCAGATACAGCTCTTCACTCCCACCTGGGAGGTCCGCTGCATCAGGGGACGGTAGCCTCTTCCAGGGCTATCGCTCAGGACAGAAAGTGCAGTGCTGGCGACACGCTTGAGGTAGAAAAGCAGAGAATGAGGAAAGCAGCGTAACATGGAGGCGGCGCGGGCTGCAGTCTGCACAGCGGAGCGATCGCCGACCCGCACGTCCAACAGGAGCCCCTCACCTCAGCACTGCACCCACGCGCCGAGAGCAGTGAGAAAATACGTTAGAATGGTCTGGTAATTATATTTTAAAATATTAAACATTTCACTCTGGTCTATGTTAATCTTACCATACGCTACTACTTGCTTGATCAGTAGAAATCAGTATTCACGATTGTTTATTCACTCTTC
>NW_024340693.1:4046313-4096884 GCF_902729225.1 Pteropus medius | reverse complement strand
GATTAACATGGAAAGCATTTACATTTTTAAAGAAACAGGACGAACAAGTCAAAATTCAAAGTAATACTATAGTAATGGAAATTATGTAAAGGTAGAAATTACTCAATTTCAGAATAATCGGAGATAACATTATTCTAGAGAAGAGTTTCACAAACGTTATTGCTTTGACCAATTAACATATAAAATTTCACCTGATTTTTTAAAACTTACTTGGTTAAAGTCCTTCTGTCTCAAGTATGTAATTGCTTTGTTTATTTCCAGGTCATTTGCTAGCTCTACATATTGGGAAGCTTTCACAACTTCAACACACCTATAATGTAAAGCAGAAAAAGGTTATTTTGTTTAGTGTGTGTGTGTGTGTGTGTGTGTGTGTGTGCAGGTAGTGCAGGCTACTCTTCAATGATCGTCAAGTGTCCAGCCCCACCCAGCAAAGTAGGCTGTAGACACGGCTAATGAAACTTCAGGCTCTCCAAGAAAATAATCTGGAAACCACTGATTCAGTAATACATACACACACATATATACGTGGGTGGTTTTCTTAAATTTTTTCCAAAAATTTTAAAGTTCCCCTAGTGTTATATAAGGCTAAGCACTTGATTTCTTCCAAAAAAGGCATTAAGTTACTAAATTCTTCAATTCTAAACTAATTTTCCCATCTGAATGACAAACGAACATAAAGATCCTCTGAAAAGTCTTATTAGTGCTTCACGGATGCTAAAACGATTCTAAGCATTTATGATTTTTTCATTAGTTTGCTGTCACTTTTAATTATTTATGGCATTTTCAACAAATTGAATTGATATCCACATTCTTTTTTGGATTTACTAAATCCAAATCCATTTTTGGATTTACTAAAACAATTTCAATTTCTAACAGGTAAAATTGTTTTCATATTTTTTCATCTTAAATGCTCTGATAGTGAGAAAAACTCTAGAACTTGCAGAACATAGTTAATTTTTTGTGTACAAATGTGAACAGACTACAGAGCACAGATAATCTATTTTTAACTGTATATCAGGCACTGTACCAATTCCTTCATAAGCATTACCATCACAACAGCCCCGAAAAGCAGTCTCTGTTTTACAGATGGGAAAATAGAAGACCTGAGATCACACAGGCAGGAGACTCAAATAAGAATCTGAACTCAGTTCTCGTTGAGACCAAAACCCACTGCGCCAAGACTAATGTTCTTAAAACTGAGGTTAGCTGAAATCAATTTAGAATTAACTGGATTAACAGGATTAATTTTAAACAAGGATCATGAGCTTTATTTAAGAAAAACAGAATAGAAAAAATATCAACGGGCATTGTACATAATAGGGGCAAGGATTGTGTCATGAAACTTGTTTTAGTAAATGATGTAAAACAAATTACTTACCAAGGGTCCGGTCAAAAACTGTTTCAAAGCCACTGGCCTACACCAATAATTTAAAACTATGAAAGCAGAAGATCCCATTCTTCAAGCAGAACCTTGTTTTTAACCCTGATTTATAAAAGTGTCCTTGTTTGAAGTGGCGAGAGAGGACACCAAGCTCTGCCTGCTCAGTACCTCTTCAATGATCGGCGGTCCCTAGCCCCGCCCAGCAAAGTAGGCTGTAGACACGGCTAATAAAACTTCAGGCTCTCCAAGAAAATAATCTGGAAACCACTGATTCAGTAATACATTCAGCAAACATTTACTGAATGCGTACTGTTTGGTACAGGGGCTGTCAGGATAAGTGAGATGTGGTTCATGCCCTTATGGGGAAGCAGGCAGTGAGGTAAATCCTGTGGAAGAACTGTCCTGAAGGAATACGGGAATACCGGGGTGGAGACTGAAGCACACCAGCAGCACCCTGCCCACAGACACCACCAGACGGTCCACCCAGAACCTCTGGACAGGCTGATTTGCCTGATGAAGCCAGCTGGTAAAGACTGGAAGGGTTGCCTACTTCCTCAAAGGCGCAGACACCTACGTGAGGACCCAGAAATTATAAATAACCCATGAAGTGTATCACCACCAAAGAAACTAATAAAACCCCAATGACTGAACCTAAAAAATGGAAACCTTTGAACTGATGAAGAATAATACTCTTAAAAAAATTCAGTGAACTACAAGGAAATAGACAACTAAATGAAATTAGGAACACGATGCATGAATAGAAAAGTTCGAAACAGAAAACAGTTACCATCACAAAAACAATCCCCAGAAACCCTAGAACTAAAGAATACAATGACTGAAGAAGAATTCATAAAAGGCTTCAGCAAAAGACTTGAACGAGCAGAAGAATAATTAGTGAATCGTCTAGAATTTGAAATAATCGAATCAGAGGAGCAAAATAATAAAAGAATGAAAAAGAAGTTAAAAAGCCTACGTGAATTATGAGACACCACTGAAAGAAACAACCTGCATATTAGTGGAGTCCGAGAAGGAGAAGAGAAGGAGGGAAGAGCAGAAAGCTGATTTGAAGAAATAATGGTAAGACCCTCCCAAATCTGGGGACAGAACTAGATATTCACGCTCATGATGCTAATAGGTAACCCCCAAATTTCAACCCTCCAAAATCTTCTTCAAGACACATTATAATAAAACTTTAAAATCAAAGATGTGGAGAATTTTTAAATCAGCAAGAGAAAAAAATTCCTCGCATATAAGAGGACCCCACAGGGCTGTCGGCAGACTTCCTAACAGAAGCCTTTCGGCCCAGGAGAGAGTGTGTGACGTGTTCAAGGGACTAAAGGAAAAACTCAAACCGAGAATACTTCGCCTGGCAAAGCCGCCTCTCAGAAATGAAGGGTGGATACGCCAACGAACTGGGGAGACTTGTCTCCACTAGCCCCGCCTTTTGAGGGATGCTGAAGGGAGCTCTTCAGAATGGAGTGATAGGATGCTAATTAGTGACATGAAAACATGAAAATACAAAATATGCTGGAGAAGGTAACTACATAGTCAAATCAGAATACTCTAATATTGTAATATGGTGGTATGTCAATCACTTAATTCGAGTATAAAGGTAAAAGACAAAAGTATTAAAAATAACTATAGCTACAATAACTCATTAATGGATACACAATACAAAAAGAGGTAAACTATGATATCGAAAACAAAATTATGGGGGGTGGAAAAGGGTATAGTTTTTGTATCAATTAAAATTAAGTTATTATTAGCTTAAAATAGACTTTTAAGATTTTTTATGTAAGCATAAAAACTTACAGAAAAGATACACGGAAGATAGAGAGAAGAGAAGCAAACAATACCACTATGGAAAATCATCAATTCACAAAGAAAGACAGCAAAAGAGGAAGGAGGAAGAAGGAACAAGGGAACTGCAAAACAGCCACAAAACAATAACATGGCGTGAGTGCCTGTCGAGAATTACTAAGAAATAATTACCTATCAGTATCCTGATCTATAAAAAAGTACTTAATTGTAAACGGATTAAATTCTCCAATCAATAAGCAGGGTGCCTGAATGGATTGAAAAACAAGTCCCAAGTATATTCTGCCTATAAGAGATTCTCTTCAGCCTTAAGGACACACATAGGCTGGAATGGAAAAAGATATTGCACGTAAATGGAAAAACCAAGAGAGCTAAGGGAGCTATACTTATATCAGGCAAAACAGACTTTAGGTCAAAAACAGCAACAAAAAACAAAGAAGGTCATTATAGAACAACGAAAGTTCTATTCATCAGGAAGATTTAACAATCGCAACTATACATATATGTTGTCAATATCACAGCAGCAAAGTAGAGTAAGCAAATCTGAAGGGAGAAATGGACAATACAACAGTAGCAGAGAATTTCAATACTACACTTTCAACAATAAATTGATTACACAAACAGAAAACCAAACCTTAGACCAAACCGACCTAACAGACACATACGGAGCATTTTGCCCAACGGCAGCAGAATACGCATTCTCAAGCACGCACAAAACATTCTCCAGGGCAGATCACGAGTTAGGTCACAAAACAAACCTCAGCAAATATAAGGAGACTGGAATCATGCCAAGTATCTTTTCTGACCATAATGGTATGAAACTATAAACCAGTAACAAGAGGAAAACTGAAAAATTCACAAATATGTAGAAATTAAAAATCACCCCCCTGAACAACCAATGGGTAAAGAGGAAATCAATAGGGAAATTTTTTAAAAATCTTGAAACAAATAAAATGAAAACAAAACATACCAAAACTTATGGGATGCAGCAAAAGCAGTTCCAACAGGGACATTTATAGTAATAAATACCTACACTAATGAAAAAACATAAGAAAATGACCTAAATTTAAACCTCAAGGAACTAAAAAAAAAAAAGATACTAAGCTCCAAGTTAGCAGAAAAAAAGAACAGAAAAAAAGTAACAAAGACCAGAGCAGAAATAAATAAAACTAAGACTAGGAAAACAACTGAAAAGATCAACAAAACTAAGAGCTGTTTTATGAAAAGACAAAATAAACAAATATTTAGCTAGATTATCTAAGAAGAGAATAGAGAAAACTCAAAATCAGACATGAAAACCAGAAGAGTCCCAGGAAAAAACAAAAAACAAGATCCTTGACATTGGTCTTGGCAGTGATTTCTTGGATACGACACCTAAAGCATAAGGAGCCAAATAAAAGCTAAACAAGTGGGACTACATCAAACTAAAAAGCTTCTGCACGGGAGAAGAAACAATCGACAAAATGAAAAGACAACCTACGGAATAAGAGAATATATTTGCAAATCATGTATGAGGGAGGAAGGGAGGGGAGGAGGAGGAGTGGGGAGAGGGTGAGGGGGAGGGAGTGAGGAGGGAGGGGAGGAAGGAAGAAGCGAAGGTAGAAGGAAGGAAGGAAGGAAGGAAGGAAACTAGGCCCGTAATTCTTCTGTACTTTATTTTCTAACCACGCACACGTATCTTGGGGTCTTAAAATTCTGGCAAAGTACCACGTAGAAGAGGTCACAGACTCCCTCTGTTTTCTAGAAAGACCATACAAGAGAGTTTCATGAGGGGCCAATTTGGGTTCAGTATAAAGAATGTTCTAACCCTTAAATATGTCCCGAAATAAAGCAAAGGGACTGAACACCAGGAGAATCCAAGCAGAGAGCAGGATGCTATACAGGACATTCCTGTGCTGGGTGACGTAAGAAACGAATTCGACAAACGAGCAAAGGTTTTTCCGGGTCAGATACAGCTCTTCACTCCCACCTGGGAGGTCCGCTGCATCAGGGGACGGTAGCCTCTTCCAGGGCTATCGCTCAGGACAGAAAGTGCAGTGCTGGCGACACGCTTGAGGTAGAAAAGCAGAGAATGAGGAAAGCAGCGTAACATGGAGGCGGCGCGGGCTGCAGTCTGCACAGCGGAGCGATCGCCGACCCGCACGTCCAACAGGAGCCCCTCACCTCAGCACTGCACCCACGCGCCGAGAGCAGTGAGAAAATACGTTAGAATGGTCTGGTAATTATATTTTAAAATATTAAACATTTCACTCTGGTCTATGTTAATCTTACCATACGCTACTACTTGCTTGATCAGTAGAAATCAGTATTCACGATTGTTTATTCACTCTTCTAACGCAATGTTAAATCCACGAAATATAAACTACGAAAGGAAAACAGCACGCGGTCAGGTACACTGCGCTTCTCACCAGTCATAACCCACGGCGAAGGACGTTTCGATGGCGGGGGCGATGAGTTTCGCAGCTGTCATGATGTACTTCTCTGCCATGGCTTTCCTATACCAAACAAACGGAAAAGTTTTATGGAGAAACGTGGCATAGCGAGGGTTTTTTCCTTAAAATTTCAGTGTAAAGCTAACATGACACGAAAGCCTCTGAATGGCGGCCAGCTCCACTGGAAACCCATTTCCGTCGGGCTGAGGGCCGTGACCGGGGGTGGACGGCTGTCCTCCCTGCTGCCGATGCCTGCCGACCACCTGAGGCCGGAGGGGCCCCTGGCGAGAAGGCCTGCGGGGGGTGAGGCGGCCTCTCGAGAAATCGTGCGTGGCAGGGGGGACACTGAGCTGCACCTGTCCCGAGAAGGCAGCCTCGTCTCACCTCCCACGCAGATGGCACCGCGCACCCCGTGGCCTTTCGTGACAGGCTTCTTCCCTTGCGGCGTCTGCCCGGTCGGCGCGTGCCGCAGCAGACAGCGGGCTCCGTGCCCCCCGAGGCCGAACAGGGCCCTGCTGCACAGACCCGCTGGCCAGCCGCCGCAGGCTGGGCCCTCTGCATCAGGAGACTGCAGGGCGCTGCCATGAGCACTGGGGGAAGCTGCTGTGGCCACGTGCTCTCATTTCTTTGGGGCTCATGCCTCGGGGAGAAGTCGCTGGTTATACGGCGACTCCACGCTTACCCCTCAGAGGAACTGCGGACCATCTCCCCTTTGCACCCAGCACCAGCAGAGGACCCGGGCGGGCACTGGCTGCGCCGGCGTCTTCAGCTTCCCTTGGGCGGCAGACGCGCCCTTCCTGTGCTCGTTTGGCGTCCGCATGTCCATTCTGAGACGTCTACTCAGATCCTTCGGACATTTTCACTGGGTTACTGGCCCTTTTATTACTGAGTTGGAGAGTTTTTCATGTATTGTAGAAACCAATCCTTTCTTGGGTATGTGGTTTGCAAATAGTTTCTCCCATTCTGTGCAATGTCTTCTCACTTCCTTGATGCTGTCCTTTAAAGAACAAAAGTTTTTAATTTTGGCGAAGTCCAATTTATCTATTTTTTTTCTCTTTTCATGTGCTCTTGGTGTCATATCTAAGAAGCCATTGCCTAACCCAAGGTCAGTAATATTCACTTCTATTTTTTCCTAAGAAGTTCATGGTCCTAGAACTTACATTTAAGTCTATGACCCATTTAGAAGTGACTTTGTGTGTGGTATGAGGTCCGACTTCATTCTTCTGCATGGGGACATCCACTGTCCCAGCACCACCTGTTGCAAAGACATCTTTTCTCCCACTGAAGTGTCCTGCCACCTTTCCTGACTACAAGTTTCAGTTCATTTCTGGACTCTTGATCCCATCCCAATGATTTCAGGTCGATCTTCATGGGACTAGCGCAAAGCACGACCTCGCTGTCTTGACTGCTGCAGCTTCGCAGTGTGAGCCCTCCAACTTTGTCGTCTTTTTTCAACTGTCTATCCTGAATCCTTTGTGTTTCCATGTGAATTTCAGGATCGACCTGTCGCTTCCCTCGGAACACTGCTGGGGTTTCGCTGACTCTACAGAGTGGTGAGGGGCACTGCCACCCTAACGATAGTAGGTGTCTACCCACAAACACGTGGTGGCTTGCCCTCTACTTGGCATCTCTTTCAAAAATGTTTTATTGTTTTCAGAGTATGAATTTTGCCTTTCACTTATTAAATTTATTCCTAAAGGTTTTTTATAACTATTGTAATTGTTAATTTCATTCTTGTATAGTTCATTAGTATAGTATATGTCTATAGTATACTACTGACTCTTGTATTTGACCTTTTAAAAAGGCAACCTCGCTAAAATCGTTTTTCAGTGGATTCTAAACTTTTATGTGGGACAGTCTATATTCAAGACCATGTGATCTGTAAATAGAGGTAGTTTTACTACCTTTCCCATGTGGATGCCTCTTACTTCCTTTTCTTGCCTAATTTCCATAGCTAGATCCTCTGGGACATGTAGACTAGAGCTGGTGACAGCAGATACCCTTGTCTTGTTCCTGATCTAAAGGGAAACCATGTGGTCTGGCACCACAGAGTGTGACGCCAAACGTGGGTCTCCACCTGGCCCTTCACCAGACTGAGGCTCTTCCTCTCTACTCCCACCTTGCTCAGGTTTTTTGGTTTGTTTATCATGAGCGCACTGAATTCTGCAGGAAAAAGTACTTTTTGGTTCATATCGAACGATCATGTTGTTGCTGTCCTTCGTTCTATCGACAGCCTGTATTATACTGATTTTCATTTAGATGGTAAACTGATCTCGTCCCCAGGACAAACCCCACTTGGTCTGGTGCACGACTCTCTTTCTATGCTGGTAGTGCTTTGGTTTGCTAGTCTTTTCTAAACAATTTTTGCAGCTATATTCATAAGATATTGATCTTTAGACCCCTCTTCTTCTTCTTTTTTTTTGGTACTGTCTTTGTCTTATTTTGATAACAGCATAATACTAGCTTCATAAAATGAACTATTTTCTGGAAGAGACTGTATAGAAGTGATGTTAATTCTTCTTTCAACATTTGCTAGAATTCTCTAATAAAACCGGATGGGCCTAGAGATTACTTTTTTCGTAGCTTTAAAAATTATAATCCAATTTCCATAATACTTACAGGGCTCTTCCAATGATCTATTTCATATTAGGTGAGTTGTGGCAACTTGTGTTTTCGAAAGAAGTGGTCTCTCTCGTCTAAGCTGTCAGATTTACGTGTGGGGTGCTTGCGGTGCCTACTGCTCTTTCCACGTCTGCAGGGTCAGTGGCGAGACCTCGTCTGGTTCCTGATGTTGGTAATTTGCGTGTTCTCTTTTTTGTCGGTTTTCTTAGAAGTATTTCACTTATGTCCTCTACTGTTCCTCTCTTTTCAATGTCAGCGATTTGTATTCTTTATTGTTTCTTTCCCTCCGCTTCCTTTGGGTTGCTTTTGCTCTTCTTTTCCTAAGTTCTTGAGCTGGGAGCTTAGGTTGCGGCTTTCAAACTTGTCTGCTGTCATTCTAATTGCTTTCCCCATTGTTTTTCTGTCAACACTTTGTCTTTAAATTTCAGATTTAATCATGATATTCCTTGACATGGATTTCTTTGGGTTTATCCTCTTTGGGGTTCCCTTAGTGTCTTGTATTATAGGTTTATTTTAATTGCCAATTTTGAGGAGTTACCAGCTATTATTTCTTTACCCCAATCTCTCCTCTCCTTCCCAAACACTGATGACACAAATGTCGAATCTTCTGTTAAAGTCCCAGAAGTCCCTGTGGCTCCATTCATATTTGCTTTTTAGTTTATGGGTCAGAGTGAGTAATTTCCATTTTCTGCCTCCTAGCTCATTGAATCTCTCCTCTTTCCCCTTCATTCTTCTGTTGAGCCCATCGACTGAGCCTCTTATTTCAGTTCTTATATTTTTCGGTTCTAAAATTTCTACCTGGCTCTTCTTTATATCTTCTATTTCTTTGCTGAGATTCTTTCTTTTCTATTTTGTAATTTGTTTTAAGGATGTTCATAATTGCTTGTTGAAACCTTTTTATCACAGTTGCTTTAAAATTTGTCAGATAATTCTAAAATCTCTGTCGTCTCAATGTTGGCATCTATGGATCATCTTTTTTCATTCAGTTTGAGATCTTCCTGGGTCTTGGTCTGATGAGTGACTTCTGATCAAAACTTAGACATTTCTGACTTTTGAGACTCTTAAGTTTTATTTAAGTCTTCGTGATTGGCTGGCTCCCTTGCTATCACTCCAGCAGGGGAAGGAGAGACACCACCTCATTATTGCTAGATGAGAAAGTCCAGTCTCTCCCCACGGGCTCCTCTGACACCCAGGGTTGGAGGGGTCCTTGTTCCTGCTGGGTGGGGTAGGAGCTCCTGCCTCTGCCACGGCCCCTCCTGACACTGGTTGAGGGGCCTTGTTACTGCCAGGTGATGCTGAAATTTCTAAGGCTCCACTATCTCTCCTGAGGCCACCCCGGGAGAGAGGGGGAGGAGTGCCTCGTTACTGCTGGGTGGGGTGCAACTCCAGGCTTCCTGTGTGCTGTCCACTGACACTACACAGGGCCTTTGGGATGAAAGTCCTATCCTCTCTTTGGCGGGCCTTCTGGGGTGCTGAGTGTTTCCTTACAGCCTTGTGAGGGCGGGAGTGTGGGCTCCCACTGGCTTTTGCTGGCATGCGTGGGGGCGGATAGGGCCAGTTTCCATGGCATCTGTCTAAAGATTCTCTGTCTTGCTGGCCTGCCCTTCCCAGTCCTTCGGCTGCACAGAACAGGCCTTTTGTGTGTTTGTTTCCTGTGCCCTCCATGTTCCGATTGCCAGCTTCATCAGCGCCAAGTCTGGGAACCAGCCAGGCACTCACTGCCACGTTGCCCTCAGCCCTGAGGTCCCTTGCTGGTCCGTCCGCTTCTCTCCACCTTCCTTCTCAGATTTGTTTTATACATAATTTCCAGGGTTTTTCATTGGCACTTGGTGGAAAGAACAGTGAAAAGAACATCTACTCTGTCCTCCCAGAAGTACAAGGCTCTGTTTTATTTTCAATGTTAAACTAATTCCTAAACATTAAGGGCCCTCCATATATTCAATGGAATAATACTGAGCCTTAATAAGGGGCTCCTGTTACACGCCACAACAGGGATAAGCCTGAGGACATCGTGCTAAATGCAATAAGCCAGTCACACAAGGACAAATACTGCGACTCCGCTTACATGAGGTCCCTAGAAGAGCCAGGTTCAGAGAGACAGACAGGAGGGTGGCGGCTGTCAGGGGCCAGGCGAGGGGACACGAGGGCTGCTCAGTGGGTGTGGAGTGGCAGTTTGGGAGGACGGAGAGAGTTCTGGGGGTGGTGACAGACCGTCGTGAACACGCTTAGTGCTGCCGACCATGAAGGAGGACGCACTTAAGACAGTAAATTCTGTTATGTGTATTTTACTACAATTAAAAAAATTTCAATGGCCCTCTATCATGTGATATACCTCTGACACACGATTGCGTATTCAATAATATTAGAACTTTCGAAACGTACTTGGCAGAGACTAGGTGCCATACTGGATGAAGGAAGAAATGAAATAAATAGAATTTTGTCTTTGGGAGTTGAAGTTTAATTGAGAGGCTGCACAAAAATACATGAAGATATAAGTTTTTAAAATAAAAGTAATTAAACAAAATTCCAATATTGCACCAAATGCAGGGGAAAGTGGATTGCAAAGAAACAGTAAGAGTAACTGAGCTATGAATAACTGGGTCAGCATGCGGACGGAGATTATTTTGAAAGAGAAAAGAGAATCCAGTAAAGCACAGAAATGATGAAGCACCAGGACTATTCAAGAAATATGCCACACATAACAAGTTCTGAAAGAAGTAATCGGAATGCATGTTCAACGGTCTTATAAAAATTTAACCTCCATTATTAAGTTTTAATTATTAAGTACCTAAAATATTACCTTTCACGTTCCATTTGCCTTAGATGATCATTTTTTATAGCTTCAATCACTAAATTAGTATGTGGATCATCCTGGGAAAATAAAATTGGAAAAAAAATAATTCAGAAGTTAACACTAAGAACTTGGATTTCTGATCAACCTCACCACTAACTACTTGTATAAACTAAAGAGTAATCTCTTTACACTGCTTTCTATTATGCAAAGTAGAACTTTTTTTTCTCATTTCTGATCACAGCGTCCAGTGAACTCTATGGATTCTGAGCAGCTGATAAAGGCTGGTCTGGAAAAGACCAAGTGCACCGAAGTGGAGTGGCATCGGGAGTTCTAAACTCAAATGTAAATGCTTCAGTGACCACCAATTACTCAGTGTGAGTCATCTCTCTACTCCCTACGTGAAACACAGATGGCTTTTTCACATTTTTCTCAGTACAAAGGAATATATAGTAGTTCACGTTCGCCCAGCACTTACTACATTCCGAGTGCTGCTCTAAGCATTCCACAGGCATCGCCTCATTTAATCCTCACAACCCTATAATGCAGGTTACTATAACTAGTCCTGTTTTATGTATGAAGGGACTGAGGCACGAGGAGAATCAGTACTGAATGGTGGAGCCAACCACTGAGCTGCGATGCCCTTACGCTGTGTTAAGAAAACCTGGTAATTTACAATGACCTCGAAATTAAGTTTAGTTTTAAAATTTAAAAAATCCGTAAGTTCAGCTTAAGAAACTGACATTATTATACCATTTTGATCTATAAATACAGGCAATTTCATATGGTTTGACTTAATATACAATAAAATAGCAATATACCAATAATTTGTGTGTAAAATTCTGAGAAGTATTTTAAAAGCATTAAAAAAATAACCTCATTGCCCAGAAACTACTGTTTCTACTTCGGTGTGTTCCCTTCCAGCTTATGTTCACATATGAGTGCGTAACTGCATTTTTCCAGTTAACATGACATAGCATTTCCTCAGGTGTCCGAAGCTGGGATGTGTGTCACGCCGCACTCCGTGAATAAGGGTGAGGAATCACTTCTCTTCATTCTCGATACAGTAAGAGGGACACAAGCTTGGGGCTCCTTGGTCAAGATTTTACTCTTAGAGAATGGCATGCGGTCTTATTTTTCCTAAACCCTATTTTCTGACTAAATTTGTTTAGTCTGCTTTAACTATAACCTCTAGCCTACTTTGACGGAGTCCCATTCTAAAACCTAGTTTACATAACAAATGAAACGATAAAGTGCATTCATTAAACTTAGTCACGCAGCACATTAATGCAGGCCGAGGAACCCGCCACCCACTGCCGCCCTTTTGTCTCTGGGAGCGGAACGGCTTCGCGCGGCCTCCTCATACTCACGCTTGGCGAAATATACTTATCATCCTCATCGATTTCTAGTGGAACAGCAATCAATTTCTGGAATGCCTTCTTCATTTTTTCCCGATCTCCAATGGCAAAGTAACTGAGGATGAGGTTGAAGCCGGCCTTCAGGCTCGGCGCCACACTCATGACATGCTCAAAGGAGTTGATGGCATCAGAATACTGGCCGGTCTTAATAAACGTAACTCCGATGTTCTGCATGATTTTAATCCTAAAGAGAGGTAAACACGGCCAGCTTGAGAAGTCTGAACTCTTCGGGGTGGCAGTCAGGACACTCCACAAATAATGTCCTTTTCTTTGTCACTTCACTTTTTGGCATTGTTTTGTTAAGCTTAATTCACACATCATAAAATGTACTTGTTTTCAGTGTCCGACTCACTGGGTACTTCTAGACCTGCACAGCTGTGGGACCGTGACCACATTCTTGCTTTACGTCATTTCTGTCACCCTAAAAAGAAAACCTGTGCCCTTTCTCATCTCCGGCCCTGGGTGACGTGAATCTTCCTGTCTGAATGTGCATATAAAGGGAGTCGTACGACGTGTGATATTGTGTTTGCTTCTCTCGATCAGCATGGTCCCACCCCGGTTCCTCCACGCGGTAGCATGTGTCACCGCTCCGTCCCTTACACTGCCGGCTCGTGTTCCAGAGGATGGGCGGGCCACGATCTTTGCCCACGGCCTACCCGATGGACATCGACTGTCTCCACTTTGGACAACGGTGAATAATGCTGCTATGAACAGTTGCACACAATCCTCTGTGACGACGTGTTTTCATTTCTCTTGGGCACACACCCCTATGAGTGGGGCTGCTAGTCATGTGGTAAATCTGTGTTTAAATTTTAAGGAACTTCCTAATAATGAGTAACTCCACAGTGGCTGTAACACTTTACGTCCCCAGGGGATGAGGCTTCTAGTTTCTCTACATCCTCTTCAGTATTTGTTATTATCTGTCTTTTGATTACGCACATTCTAAAGGTCGTGATGCCATCTTATCTCTAACCACTCCTCAACACAGTCCCTCTGTTGCTACTAAATTCACTTATTCCCAAGTCTCTGCTCAGACTGCCAGCACATGCTCCCGCTGGTGCTCCTCGTGGTGTCCCCCCCGTCCGCGTGCTCCTCTACTCCCCTCCTCACTAGGCGGCCTCTCTCAAGAACTCCTCCTTCACAAAGCCGGCACGGTTCTGGTTCTCAGTAATTCTTCCCTCAGCCTAATAACTACAGCACCTCCGAGTTACTGATGATTAAGCACTTAGCATACGCCGTTTAATATTATGACCCTTTTCTAAAATGTTCAAAAATTCTTGGCCTCCCCTGGTTAGAAGTACCTCAAGGGCACTGTTCTATAAGCCAGATATCTACCGATGCAGATACAACACCATGCATAATTCAAAAACAAGTGATCACTGAAGATGGCATTTACAAATAAATTAACTTGCACGGAGATACTGTACTGTGCCTAGGGAAGTTATGACCAGTAAATATCCCGGAAACGGTCTGTGTTCCCAAGGCTACCACCCAACTACAAAGTGATTCGCTGTCTCTGCTCTGAAATGCTACGGGAGGAGAAAACATGCCCGCTCCGCTCCCGTCTGCCTTCTCGGATTCAGAGGCACTGCCTCCCCCTCACGAGCGCACTTTCAATCAACGGCACGAATGAATTCCTGGCCTTGCATCTGGAGTCAGGTATGTGCTAAAGCAGGGATCTCCAACCCCCAGGCCGCGGACCAGTACCCTCCGTGGCCTGTCAGGAACTGGGCCCCCCCAGCAGGAGGTGAGTGGCGGGTGAGTGAGCGAAGCTCCATCTGTGTGTGCGGCCGCTCCCCACGCCAGCATCACCGCCTCGGCTCCGCCTCAGATCCTCAGGTGTTAGATTCTCTTAGGAGCACCAGTCCCGGGTGCCAAGAAGGTGGTGGGCCCCTGGCCTAAAGGACCGCTGTTTGGACTCTGTGCTGGCGGTAAGCTGTATTTAGTGGTCATTCCCTACACGGGCCAATTGGCTGAGTTTTATTTCAGTTGATCACTTACTACACCTTTAAGTCGTCATTATATAAATGTGTGCAACTACTCAGAAGAAGACAGACCAAAATACTGCAGATATCCCAAAAATCTAACACCTCTCATGTACAGCACTAAGAACGTTCGACCCACCAATAACAGGTCAGAGTTATCCTGCTTCTAAAAAGCAACACTGCAATTTTACAAAGCTATCATTACGTAAACTCACCTCATTTCTTTATGGACACTTGGGATTTGATCTAATGCCATCCGGTAGAATTTAATGGCTTTGGAATAATTTCTTTGCTTTAAATAAATATTTCCCATATTCACTTTCAATCTTCCTAATTAAAAAGAGAATGAATGTATAATATTCAATGTTTTTCACTTTTCTATGATATTTCAGATGACCTTAATTCATATTCTTTGAAGCTTTTCTTAAGTTATGAAGGTTCAGCCACTACCCCAAATGCTCCCTTTAAAATAGTTATACTATTTTCATGTATTCACACACCAACGATTCTGTGAGGAAACGGAACTTAAGACAGATGGAGCCCTAAAAACACTGCTAGGGAACAACTGGGCCACGGCATGAAGCTGGAGTTGCATTCCTCCAGGGAAAACATGGGATCTTGGGGATTTTACGATTATACTTGATAACGCCACTCACATTTTAATGTGATATTAAAGAAAATGATAGTGATAAACGTCAATACTACTACCAAAAATTACACATGTAAATGCCAGATATAAATGATAGGCTCTTGGGGACAAGCCACATAAGGGAACACATGCTCCATGGACTGCATGCTCATTCTCCTTGTGAGGACAGACACACCGTTTGTTTACTATTAGGTAATATACCTCATATTAATTGTATTTCCTCATTTGTATTCGTGTGGCTTTTCAAATAAACAGTATCTTTAAGCAGGACACCTCTATATAAATATAAATTTATTTACAGCATAGATCATTTCATTGTAAAAAAACAAAAAAGGAAGGAAATGTAAATGAACACCACGCACACAAAAAAACAAACTATACTTATTAGACAAACTGACTATGTACACTTACCTGCATTGCTAAACATCTTATTTCTCACTATAACTTGATAGGTGTTTAGCGCTTCGGCATACATGTCATTAGCTGAATATTGACTGGCTAAGTTGAAGAGAACCTGAGGAAAGCAATATTGCAAGAAGACACATAATGACCATTTTAGGCCCCTTCTTTCTATAATCTTTCTGGGGACTAAAATCCCATAAAAGGTTAGCTGCTTATATCAAGACACCCAACCAATCAGGAAATGAAGCAGACCGAGAAAATCTTGCATTCCTAATGAACCAGAGCATTGAGAGACAGGTAAGGCTGCCTTCTGAGTTTCACCTTGACTTTCTGTGTATTCCTTACCTCAGGAAGACCTACAAAGAATCAGCGTGCACTGTTCATGATGCTAGAGCAAGGTAACAAGGGAGAGAGTGGACCGAATTCTCCTCACAAATGTAACTAAAGATGGAAATACCTTAAACCTTTATTTGAATAGTATTTCTCTAAATGCAAGATTACAATTTAAGTCATTAAGTTATAATAAGTTACATTGCTAGAAGTAAAAAATAATCATTATAAGTTATTCCTGAATCTAAAGATGCCACGGAATTTTTAAATATTAGCTATAAATAGTAAACATCTAAAACTTCTTACTCAAAGTTTCAATGGTCCTTTTTCCCATCTGCTTGACATATGAAGACTTGTCCCACTGAAAACACGCCCTTTTAAACAGCAGTATAAACATCAAGGAACTGTCGTTTCAGAATTAAGGAAATTTTGCTAGAAATTAGTGAGTTTTTTACTACTCTCACAGAACATTGTCTTTTTTGCCTAGTTTGAAGTTTTTGAAAATCATAGAGCATACAGCTGAAACAAGTGTAAAAAAATATTGACTGTAAAGTATAATTGAAAAATTAAAAAAAAAGAAAATCACAGACAAAAAGTCCACATTAGAATCTCATCAAAGTAACTGCACTGAATAAAGCGTAAACATTAGCAATCTTCCAGAAACAGAGTTCTTGGATGGTGGGTTTGTGAGTTCTTACTAAGTTATTGAAAACAAGTAATTAACTAACTAAATAAAAATAGATGTTTGCCCTGACCAAAGATGAACGTGTCTCATGAACTAAAGCAAAATCACTATTAATCTATTCTGGGCATCTGAGGACCGATAAGATTTTTAAAAGAGGAGAAAACCAGAAAGAAAAAAAAGGTAAAAGACTTGTGCAACCCACAAATCCTGCCGGAACATCTACTCATGTCACACTTACGGAGTAAGTTAGGTCCAGGTTGATGTTTTCTGGAGCCGTCACTTGCTCCCGCTGCCTCACCAGCACCCTCTCCTTCCTTCCCGCGTCTTTCGCCTTCTCTAAGGCCTGAAATCAAGTTCGTGCTGAGCATGCATCGCAGCACTGCGTCTGGGAAGCCCCGCACGCAGCTGCGGCAGCTGCGGACGCCCCGCACACACGCCCCCCTCGAAGCAAAGGAACCTAGGCTGTTTAAACTAGCGCTCCCGGCACGAGAGTGCTGAGTGCGATCTCTGGGGAAGAAGAGGGGTCTGCCCCACTCAAGTCTCCTCACCCCACCTCCCAGCACCTGCACGTCTGGCCAGGCCGGCTCTCCTGCCTTCTCCCGGGTCCTGAATATCTGGGCATTTTAATTCCATCTCGTGAGACAGGAATTTGGATGGACTTGTTTGGCTTCAGACAAGTCAAAGGGGGCCTGCACCCCGGTTTCGCAGGTGCGGAGCTCGGCCCGCTTCCTGCTTGGAGCGCCAGCAACCTTTCGTTCATTTCCGCTGAGAGCCTGACCCAGACGGATCAATTCAAAATGCATTTTTTTTTGAACGAGATAAAAAAGCACCAGTTCTATGAGCAAGAAAGTAGCTTTTCATACTGAACAATGCTTTCTAATGGTATTCATTCATCTGACAACTAAGTCACAGAAATTATATTTAAATGGTATGACAATCAAAGTAATGTGAACGAAGGCAAATGAAGAGGAAATATTTAATAATTTTAAAGAGCAGGGTGGGGTCTGCGAAGCGCGGATCACGAGGCTGCAGTCCGCTCAGGGGAGCATGAGGGAGGGGGAGCCTGGCAGTGCGGGTCGCCGTGCGGAGCCACCCAGCAGCCGGGTCTAACCCAGTCCTCCAGCTACAAATTTAATCGACTGACACGTGCGCATGCTTCCCCCCGGCCAAAATGACCAACGTCAAAAGTTAAAGTCAGCCAACTGTTCTGACATCAGAGCTTATGAAGCAGTTACAACTGCAGGTTCTCAAAATGATTGCTTCAGTGACAACTCAAAGGCTAGTCAATAGCAAAACAAGCCCATTTATCTGTACGCATGCGTGCACGTGTGCGCATATAAAACCAGACACGGACATATACACACTTCATGATCCCGAGTCTTACTAGTTTATGACTCACCAACTTTAAGTCTCCACAACTATTGGCAATACAGCTTTCTTCTACCAACTCATTTACCTTCTTCTCTAATTGTCTGATCTTTTCTTCTGGACTGTTAAAGAAAAAAGCAGGTATACTTGGAAATCATTCAACCACTGATAACATACTAAAATTTAAACATTTCCATTATAAGTGCTTTTAAACTTTAAAAATAGGTCATTGGTAAGACCAATGTATAAATGGCAAATGTACTACTGTTTTTAATAATTACACTACATAATTATTCACAATAGTAAAAATAGCTAACGTTTACTTAGCACAAGTGTGATTTCATACTGGGCCACATGCATCATCCTAATTATGCCATTTATCCCTTGCAGTTACACTTGATCCAAGGACTATCATTATTCCTTTACCGACGGGGGACGGGAGTTTAGGGAGCTCAGCATTACACCAGGGATCACAGAGCTAGTAAGTTAGAGCGTCAGGACGTAAACCCAAGCAAGGTAGTTACAGGACCTACGCTACTATATCATCTTCCTTCAGAGAAGGCGGGTCCTTTTTCCAGATGTCCTGGCAGATGAAAACTCCCTCTCATGCTTAGGAGAATTCAAGGCCTGTAAGGAGATAATCATTCTTCTTACTTCCTACCAGCTGGGAACCAAGAGAAGTTTTGCAGCATGGTGAGAGGCTTAGAAGCCCGACTCCGTTAGCAGCAAACACACTGCCCCAAATCAGTTCCTTTCACAGATGACATCGCTGTCGCTTTGCTGCCACTTTCTTCCAGCAAAATATCATGACACTCGAATGCACATCAGTGCCTAAGGAAAATTTTACTACAAATATATCGGACTACATCGTAGTTCTCTTAACCCTCTAGAAATGGGACTTTTTAAAATAATGCCAGAATAAATTTAACAGTATCACTTTGTCTGTAACATCATATTCTTCAGTGGAACCTAGCTATTAATTTAGTCAGGGGGGTTACAAATTTTATTAGTTTACAAAAATGTTAAAATTCTAACTGAGCAAATAGATGGTGGTTTTATAAAGGTTACAACAAATTATGGAATTCTATTTTCTAGTTGTCTGAAATACTCGAATGTCTTTAAATGTGGCCTATAGTTATTAAATCCAAAATATCAATATAAAATTTTAAAGGAAAAAATCTGTAAGAGGACTTCATGAAGACACTTGAACCATCCTGTCCCTCTCAAATGCTAAAAAAGTGAGCTTGTTTGCAGACACAGCTGGGCCCCCCACCCTTCCTGGCACGCGGAGGCAGCTGGGCGAGTCTCAGTCTCCTGCCAAGTGCTGGGTTCGGCCACAGGCCAGCGCTGCGTTCCTGAGAAATGAGAAGTGAAGACACGCCTTCCTGAGGGACAGGGGTCCTGGGAAGACTTCCTTTGCTTTTTTAAAAGGGACCTAAGTCTGAACTTTCTGGCTCTGTGGAGACATTCAGCGTGCACGGCCCTCCTGGCACCACGAGGCTGGGCGGCCCTTGAGAAACGCCAAGGGATCAGAGGGACGCTGAGCCCGGGCTGGTGCTCCCGAGCAGTTCCGTTCCCCACCCCGCCTGGCCCTCCTCCAGACTTCCTGTTACATAACAAATGTTCTTAGTGTGTGGTTGTGTGTGTGTGTTTCTGGTGTGCCTTCTGTTAGCAGCCAAAAGGATCCAGAATGACATAATATTTAAATAAAATAACATTTATCAGCAGACATGCCATCATTAACCAGAATACAAGGTAAACTGATTTTCCGTAGTTTCCTTGTCAGTCGAAAAGGGAAATCGTGTAATTTATAGAATAGCCCAAATACCGGGTTTATGAACGACGACTTAAAATGTATGATACAGAAGCAAAACTGTGGCGAACAGCGTGGGCCGTGGAAACAGCCCGGATTCCGACCTCGGTCCTGCCATCTCCCGGCGCCGAGTCCAGGCCTCTGCGCTCTGTTTCTCTCCTTCTGTGAACTGAGGCTAGCGGCAGCCGGGCCTGCCCTGAGCACAGTGCCTGGCGCGCAGCCCGCACGCAGTGAGTGCGGCCTCTAACGCTGTCTGTGAAACTGGTCGCCAGTGCATGCGACCGGGGCGCAAGGGGCTCTTTGGCTTCCCTCGCCACCAGCACAAAACTAAATGAATTCAATAAAGTAAACTTCTCAACACTGATATGAAAATTGACTTCTTACATCGACTCTTGATTTTTCTCTTTGAAATGTCCTTTTAAAATAAGCATGTCTTAGTCCATTTATAACCCCACTGGCCTTCAAGAGAATCAACACTGGCATCCGTAGAAATCAGACCTATCTTCAAGTCCGATAATATTACCATAAAACTACACAGAATACACGAGGCCATTTTTCTTAGACTTGATTCTTTAGCTAGTTCCAAGAACTAGGGGCGACGGTTTGATTACAAGTCTGCTGACATAAACTTAAAATACCTAAGAATTACGTAGTTGGAAAATGAAAATAAAAATCCGCAACAACAAAGTCAGCATGAGGACGCACGTACCTGTCTTCATTTCTGGCTTCCAGAGGAGGGGCAGGGCCCCTCGCCTGGCCGAGGGGGTCAAACGCCGTGCCTGAGACACAATCCAAGAGGTCACATTTAATCTGCGCCCCAGCGTAAGTGAAGAAAATTATGAAACCTGGCACAAGTTACTTAATTACTAATTAAGTGGCTTAGATTACCTACTTATTGAATAGGCAGGACGTTTATATCTACATAAACATTTTATATATCGAGAAATTGGTGAAACCGTTTACATAAAACTATGTAAATGAAATCTGTGTATTAACATGTAAAAACAAACATGAGATACTCTCTCGGTATCTACTTCTCCCTCACAGTAATCTATCCATAGTGTGAACTCTTAAGTTATCAATCATGTGAGTCATAACCTGGTAGTGCCTTTTTAATTGTCCTTATTGGTATAATAAACATTAATTGTCAGAATAATTTTATTTTAAAATTATTTAAGTTTTCATACATTTAAATATTATTTTTGTCTTTAATTTTTTTAAATTGAGCTCTAACTTACATAAAATAAAATGCATATATTTTTAATGTACAATCCGGTACATTGTAACAAAGCACATGCTGCTGTAACTACCACTCAACTGAGATGCAGAATACTTCCATCCCCTCTTCCCTTTCTTAATGGGGCCTAACATCGTGGCCCACCTCATAATCGATGGCGTGTTAGGTTTTATTTAGAATGGTACTAATCTTTACACATACCAAAACAGTAAAAATGTTAAAAGATCTGAAAAAAATTAGGAGATGTAATACAACACACCTCTGAACGCTGCTTTGGTGAAGCCGGCTGCTCTCACTGCTGTCATGGGTCGAGTAACTCCATCCTTAAAAGAATAAGAATCACTTAAAAGTATTCTTCCATCTGTTCTGCCTCGTCTTTCCAGCTCCATACGTCGCACCACCTTAACACTGACTTTTAATCGCCATCTGTTGGTTCTGCACACCTGCGTCCCCTGTGTCAGGCCTGTCTCTAACTTCCCTTCCCCTATATAACTGCAGTTTCTTGCTCTAAACGGCCTTCCTCGCAGCTTGAAAAGAAAAGAAAAAAGAAAAGAAAAAAACTCATGGATTTTTACATGGCACCTTTATGTAGCTGATGACTTTTGATGATCTATGCCCATGGGAGAAACCACAGAAATTGTTGTAAAGGACAACACAGGAAAAAAGGGTCCCAGAGTGTGCTGCTCAAGCCAAATGTCGGTCCCTGTGTCCCCTGCCCAGTGCAAGGTCCTCTGAGATCTCGGTGAGTAAATCCAAAGATTTCAAACAGTCCAACCTTTAGCCACAATTGAAAGAGTCAAGGTCACTCTATCATTAAAATCTTCTTTAACATTTTAAACTAGAATAATAAAGAAAAGAAGACTTTGGCAATAATATCCTATGTCACGAGAGAGGCCCCACACGTAATGCCATGTGACAGGGATACCTGGATAGCCCCCGTCATCGGTCTTCCCATCGATGATACCAGGGATGTCTTGGACTAGTGAACAGAAAACTAAGTTAAAATAATTCCAAAAAAGCCTACATTTAATTTTATACACCAAGTTGTAAAAGTTTTTTCATAACTTTTTTCTTCAATCTACCGGCAAGTAAACTGAAATATAATTTTTTCCATTGCTCACCTGAGGACATAGGACCAGAAAATACAACTCTAAAGCAGGTGTCAGCCAACTACAAACCCAGCATTTGTAAACGAAGGTTTACTGCACACAGCCACGCCCCTTCCCGCGGTGCTCCTGCACCGTGAATGCAGGGTGGGGGGTGGGTGCTGCGGCAGAGGCTGTCTGACCTGCAGACCCTAAATAAACCGTCTGGCCCTTCACAGAAATGCCTGCCGTCTCCTGCTCTAACGCATCACCAAGGAGCAAACTCACAAGGAATCCACGTGCAGGCTGCTTGTCACATGGCACAGTGACTTTGAGTACAAGGCTACTTTCTTCTTTCATATAAGGGGACAGCACAAAGGCTAGTGCCCTGGACTTCTAGTTACTGAAACTATTTCTCTGACCCTACAAAATATATTATAAAGACGAGGAGATGCTATCCCACCTCATTCTCCTATTCCCCGCCCTCCGCATTCCTCTAATATTTTATGTAAGCTAAAACATCCAAATTTGGGCAAGATTTAAAAGATTTTCCTCTATGGATTTTTATATAGCATCTTTCCTCCAAAGATCTCAAATGAAAGCAAACCCCAGATATGTGCTTTTGAAATTTTTCTTAAATTTTATCTTTTCATATATTTATTAGTAAGTTTTTAAAATTTACAAACATCATTACATTTATTTAACATCCAACTTCACATAAAATATACGAATGAGATACATGAGACTTGGCTATATCATATAGAAAATGAAAGGAAGTCAATCAACAAACACGATGTTTACAAATAGAAAAAAGTAATAAAATGTTTTCTAAAAAATTATAATCAAAATGACTAGAACATTCAATGCTATTAATCAAATGAGACTTTATAATGTTCATAACTATCCAAAATGGAAAATATATCTGGGTCATGGGCGGAAAGCTAGCCAAAGTATTCAGAATGGCCTAACGTGAACTATGTATGAGAAAAAGCATCTTAATATTTGCAGCTTAGGAAAACCTACCCCATATCCAGTAGGTACAGGTCTAGTAACTGCTGTGCTTGGTATTTTAGCAGTTATCTTGGGGAGAAAAAACATAGTTAATAGAAATCAGATTAAGCTATATAGTAGAAAACTGGAAAAGTGGAAATTACAGACTAGTCAATAGAGAAATGTTTATATATTATTTAGAATTTCTTTTGAATCATCCTAAATACTAAGGAGAAGGTGTTTTAAGCACCGAGAAGAAGACTTACGCTGGGGTTCATTTTGAAGGAGGACAGGGACTTTAGAAAGACCTGAGGTGCCAACAGGAGAAGTCAGTTTTCCTGGTGGCTTCTCTCATTTGTCATGCTTATTATCACCAGCCACTCTGTCTGACAACGGGCACAGGATCTGGAGTCAGAGCGCCTGGGTTTGAATGTCGGCTATCCTTCCACTAGCTGAGTTTATTTAATTTCTTTCAACCTAAACTTTCTTGCCTTTGAAATAAGGGTGCCAGGTAAGCCAGTCACAAACTGGTATCCGGAGCAATGGGATCACGTAGGTGGGACCGGCCTCAGCACGTCAGCTGTTAGGCATGTTCATCAGAAATGTCTGATTAAAACATCAGTAGAGAAGCTCTACTTCTAGCTATGATGAACTACTGATTTAAACAACTTTGCCACTAAGAACTAAAAAGCTGGGGACAAAACTACTTTTGTAAAAAATCAGTCTGAATACGTTAGAGAACCATGGAGGCAGTGACGATCTGCTGCAGCGATGAAACTATCCCGTCCGCTCATCCGGGAAGACGGCCACTAGCCACGCCTGGCTGTCGAGTGTTGGAAATGTGGCTAGTGTAACAAGACTTCAATTTTGAAATTTTATTTCTAAATAATTTAAATGTAAATAGCCACATATGGCTAGTAGTTATCATACTGGACAGTACAGACATACAGCCTGAATTATCTCTAAAATTCTTAATTTACAATGTCTGGCATTCAATCAAAAACAACCGGATATATGGGAGGCAAGACTATCTAACCAAGAGCCAAGAGCATAAAAGAATAAGAAGAAAGCCAGAGGTGACACGTGTAACGAAAACGTCAGGCACAGACTTCAACGTAACTATGCTCAGTGTGTCCGATGAACTAAAACACAAGACTGACGACTTCAGCAGAGAACAAGAGCTATTAAAAAAAGAATGGGAATTCTAGAACTGAAAATAGCTGAAAATAATGTAAAATGCTGGCACTGTCCAAGAAGTAGTAAAATATGAATTTATGCTATACCTTGGTAAGTTAAAAATGAGTATTGTAATCTTTAGGAAAACACTAAAAGAACAGTTAAAGATGTAAATTCCAAAGATAACAGTTGGAGGGGACGGAATTAAAAAAAAAAAATCAAACAAAAGAAGGCAAGTAAGAAAATGAAGTGTAAGAGGCAGGAAAAACAAAAACCAAATAGTCAGACAATAAATTTAAACCAAATCGGTAATTTAACTACATGTAAATGGACTAATACTTCACTAAAAGAATAAGATTATCAAACTGCATTTAAAAAGAAACTCTATTAAATGCTGCTAATAAGAAACACATCTTAAATAGATGAGTATAGAAAAGGCGGCAGTAAGAAGCTGGGGAAGACATATGCAAACATGAATAAAGGAGAGCGGGTAAACGCGATAGACTCGCACCCGACGAAACAGACAAACAGCGCTCCTAGAGACAGAAGGACACTTCATAACAATTAAAAGGCTCGATTCACCATGAAAATGTAATATTTATATTTTTCCTCCAAACATATAAAGCAAAAAGCTAAAAATGAAATTGATAATCGTAGTGTAAAACTGACTGTATTTTTCTTATTAATAACAGAATTAGTAGCCCCTCAAATCAGTAAAAGTATAGAACGCTTAAAAAACATTAAAAAATTTGACTTAATTGACAGATAACAGGTCTTAGAAAAGCTGAAAAGGAAGGACAGGGTTCAGCACTTTCTTCCATGAAAACAAACTGAAGGAAAGAGACTATTCTTCTTTTTAACCTCTTTCTCAACTAAACCTGTCTTCCCGCTTGTTATTTTCAGCACTGGACAGCTCTCGGACGCAGTGGGACTGCCTTGCACCTCACCCTCATGCCCTTCTCCACCTCTCCAAGCCAGTCTGAACTGCCACAGCCTCGAGCCCAGCCTCTCTGACTGTCCCAACCAGTGGCAAGTAACCTTCCTAGTCCCTAGCACTGACACTCTTTCACGGCCCTCATTACATTCGCCTTGTCGTGTCCGAGTCCATTCTGTTCTCCTAAGATTAAAAAGGCCCTTAGGAGCTAGCAGGTCACCCCTCATAAGTGAGCCCACCTCCTTTCATGGGAAAGGTGCACAATTTTCCCATTTAATGTAACAAGTAGGAGCGATGACAGTATCATTCAGCAGGGGTCAAGAGACCCGAGCTCTACTCCAGGTTCAGACAGCGGCGAGACCACTGGCCTCTCCGGGCTTCAGTATCCTCAGCTATAAAATGAGGGTCTCTGAGGTCACATCTAAAGGTCATGGAAGAGCTGGC
Organism: Pteropus medius; assembly: GCF_902729225.1. Classification (NCBI taxonomy): domain Eukaryota; kingdom Metazoa; phylum Chordata; class Mammalia; order Chiroptera; family Pteropodidae; genus Pteropus; species Pteropus medius. The sequence continues at coordinate 4,071,324 of NW_024340693.1, read as the reverse complement.
CTGGTGAAATCATCACCTGGTGTCTGATCCCCGAGATCACTACACCGGAGACATGTTCGCAGATTTAGACCACGCCATGAGAGGATGACTTAGGAAGCAGCTGCAGTGTGCAAAGAGCAATGAGCAGGCCAGCCTGCCTCTTCAAAGCGTAGCAGCCAGTTATCAGCTTAGCGGAGAACTCAGCCTGGGGTTTTCCTTCCGTAATGAAGATGACTTAAAATTAATGCAAAGCTGTGGAGTGTGCAGTCATAAGTCAACAACTGGGAGGTGACCTCTAGGCCCGTGGAGCACCTGCCTGATAGTCTTTGTTTGCCTGGGGCTTTGCCCACCACACAGTGCACCAGCGTGACTTACAGCGGGCGCCTTGGGGCACACAGTTATCAGTGCCAACCTCCAGAGGTATCAGCCCTGACCTCCAGGAGGGCTGGAAGCTAACGGTCAGCCCCGCGGACAGTATGTGCCGGAGTCCCGTAAAATCTGGACACCAAAGTCATGGCTGGGCTTGCCTGGGTGGCCATACTCGTAAATATTGTCCTGTGGTCACATTCGGTGGCCGGCGGGCACTCATGCCACCTAGGACTCCACGAGAAAGGACGACGGGAGGTTCCACATTTGGATCTCCAGACTCTGCCCTGTGTGTCTCTGCCCTTGGTGGCGTTTAATCTGCGAACGTCCCCTGCGATAAAACTCAAGGATGGCAGCTCCCAATGAGTCCCGCGAACCTCGTCAGAAAATCACAAACCCCGAAGGTAGTCTGGGAGCCCCGATCTGCAGCTGGTATCGGAAGCGAGGACAGTGTCCCCTGCATGCAGGGGCCGTGCTAAACTCACTGGCATCACGTGCTGGGCAAGCTGCTCGCGGCCCCTCTGTCCTCAGTGGGTTAGTGCCGGCCTCCACTTTGCTAAACAGTACATGTGAGGGAGAGGAGCAGGAAGAAGTGATCGCTGAGGGAGGGGGGGCGGGGCCCTTCGGCCAAGCAGAGCGGCTGCTGCACCCCGCTTCTCGACTCCGGCACCACTGACCCACAGCCGGACAGTTCCTTACCGAGGGGCGGGGGCTGTCGCGTGCACTGTATGGCGTTTAGCAGCATCTCCGCCTGCTGCCCCCTAGTGCCAGTCGCAGTCACCCAAGTTGTGACAACCAAAATATCTCCAGGGCAAATGTCCCCAGGGGCAGGTGTAGGGGGAAACTGAGAACCACTGCTATGTGGAGTGGGCAAGTGGGGAGAAGCAGTTTTAAAAAAAGAAATATTACAGACAGAACTTTCTATACATCACTATTTCATTTAGCGCCAACTTCATTTATTTTCAACCACGAAAGAAGCTTGGCAGATTTTGTGCATTGTACAAGCACAGATGTCTATGCTTTGCATGATGTACATAGAAATTTTAATATTACTGAAGAATCACTCTGGCAGTTTATGTACTGGTGGAAGATTAATTAATGGAGGGTCATTGACCCAAGGGAGGAGCGATTTGTAAATTAAGCCCCAATGCTTTGAAGGATTGATATTTATGTAACTTTAAAAACTAGAAAGGCAAATATTTTTAAAACAATGAGTGTTTTAGGGAAACATATTCCAATGCTTTACATATTCTTAAAAGCATAAAAAATTCTTTGATCTAAAATACCTTAAAATTCACTTACTGAATACACTGAAAACCACAAAACAGTGTTGAAAGAAATTAAAGAAAACACAAATAAAAAGACATCTGTGTTCACAGATTGGAAAAAATATTGTTAAGATGTCTATACTATCTAAAGCAATCTACAGATTCAATGCAATCCCTACCAAAATCCCAGCGATAGTTTTTGAAGAAAGAGAAAAATTCATCCTAAAATTCATTTGGAATCTCAAGGGACCCTGAATAGCCAAAACAATTTTTAAAAAGAACAAAGTTGGAGAACTCACACTTGCCACTTTCAAAACAGATTACAAAGCTACAGTAATGAAAACAGTGTGGTACTGGCATAAAGACAGAAAAATAGGCCAACAGAACAGAATAAAGAGCCCAGAAATAAACCCTGATATATTTGATCGAATGATTTTCAGCAAGAGGCCAAGACCACACAGAGGGGAAAGGTCGGTCTCTCTAACAATGGTGCTGGGAAAACTGTACAGCCACATGCAAAGGAATGAAGTTGGACCCTCATCTTACACCATACACAAAAGTTAACTCAAAATGGATTAAAAGCCTAAACGTAAGACCTAAAACTATAAAACTCTTGGAAGAAAACATAGGGGAAAGTTTCATGACATCAGACTCAGCAGTGATTTCTTGGACATGACACCAAAAGCACAGGCAACAAAAGTGAAAATAGATGAACAAGATGATATCAAACTTAAAAATGTTTTTGCATCAAAAGATACAATCAACAGAGTAAAAAGGCAATCTGCAGAATGGGAGAATATATTTGCAAATCATATATCTGATAAAGGGTTAATATCCAGAACTCCCAGAACTCAACGACAAAAAATCAAGTAATCCAGTTTAAAAATGAGCAAAGATGATAGACAAGTGGGCAACAAGCACATGAAAAGATAATCAACCTCACTAATCATCAGAGAAATGCAAACCAAAACCACAATGAGAAATCACCTCATAACCATTAAAATTGCTACCCTCAAAAAAAGGGAAAATTATAAGTGTTGGCAAGGATGTGAAGAAATTAGAACTTTTGTGCACTGCTAGTGGAAATGTGAAATGGTGCAACTGCTATGGAAAACAGCATAAAGGTTCCTCAAAAAATTAAACAGAGGGTGTGGCTCCAGAGTGTAGCGGTTAGCACGTCTGCTTTACATGCAGAAGGTCCTGGGTTCGCGCCCCAGGTGGAGCAACGGGCCAGGCCCCAGGTGCATGCCAGGAGCGTGTGGGAGGGGCTGGGAGGTGACACTCTGCCTTCAGAGATCCAGTTCTTAAGGAGAAACGGCAACATCCACAGGTCAGGGGTGGAAGTGGTGAGGGTGGGGGGAATTAAAGAGGGGCACAAAGAAAAAAAAATAAAGAGAGGACTGAGTAAGACCCAGCAATCCCCCTTGTGGGTACGCACCCAAAGGACTGGAAGCAGGGTCTCAAGGAGACATGCGCACACCCTGTTCACAACAGCCAGGGGGTGGGGACACCCAAGTGTCCACAGAACAAAATGTGGTGCAGACACAGTGGAACATCACTCAGCCTTGAAAAGGAAGGAGATTCTGACGCCTGCTGCAATGTGGATGGACCTCGAGGGCACTGTGGTCAGTGAAATAAGCCAGACACAGAAAGACAGACTGTGTGACACCACTTATCAGAGGTACCTAATGTAGTCAAATTTATAGGGCCAGAAAGTAGGAGGGTGAGTGCAGGGGCTAGGGGAGGGGAGTGGAGAGCTAGTGTTGAGTGGGGTCGAAGTTTCTTTTGGGAAGATGGACGAGTTATGGGGGTATGGTGGTGATGACTGCACAAACATGTGAATGATTATATTCAACACCTATATTTAATGCTAAGTTAACTGTACATTTTTAAATGGTTAAGATGGTAAATTTTATGTTATGTGTATTTTACTACAATAAAAAAAAAATTCACATACCGGCGGTCTTCTGCCATGACTAGTTCTCACAGCTTGCTGAAAAGCTGTGTCATTCTCCAATTCCTAAAATGAAAGGCAAATTTAACATTCAATTTGAAGTGAGAGTTTTTTAAAACGTGTTGAGCTCCTCCGTTTGGTGTTCAAGATCCCCTATGATTCGTCTGACCACGATTTTGAGAGAAAGACCACAGTCACATAACTTTACTACAGTAGATGGTGATCACTGCTCTACTTTATTAGTAGTTGTTACTCTCTTACTGTGCCTAATGTATAGATTAAACTTCATCACAGCTGCGTATGTGTGGGGGAAAATGGAGTACACAGATACAGGGTTCAGCACTGCTGGTAGTTTCAGGTGTCCACTGGGGGTCTGGGGACATGTCCCCCATGGATAGGGGGGCTACTGTACTTTCCACAAAAATATACTTAATTATTAAAAGTAAATACAAATGATACACAAAAATAGAGTCAATATTAATGAACTTTTAAAAACTCTAAAGACAAAGTAAAATATAACTAGGAGTTAAAACAGTGAACTTGAAATTAATTTTATTACGTGCAAGCGTTCTTCTTTAATTTCTACATGAAATAATCTTTATGATCGTCCAAATCAACTAAATAAAATTAAATAAGCACACAGTTGTCAGGTAGCCACAAAAACTAGGCAATCTTCACATGAGGTATAAAACCCAAGGCAACCTTCAGCTTAATTAATTATAGCACTTCAGAAGAACTTTTAGGAAAAGAAAGTCTTCTAGGATTCCTAAACAATTAGTAAAATGTGATTAATCAGCTCAATGAATTCTAACTAACTGGCAAACTAAAATCTGTCAACAAATTCTCCAGTTACAAATACCAACTAACACAACTTTTGTCATTTTTTCTTTGTTCAAGATTTGATTAACAATTTGTATAATCTAGGGAATAGTTTAGCAACTGTTTCAAGTAATTCAGTTATATATTAAACTTGCTATTATTCCAGTTAATTAAGATATAAGAAAACCACGAGTAAACCAAATATCGCTTTTGCTTTACTGCATGATTTACTTTGGTCTGATATTCTGAACATTCACTTCAAATGAAATAATGAAGCCAGACTGTGATGACCTGGCATTAGGAAGTTTCTCTGGCCATATTTAAGATCTGTCGATTACATTTCTGGAACTCTATCCAAGAAAATGTTTGATCGAAATACATAAAGTTACTTATGCATAAAATTGTTCACTGCATTGCAGTTATTTACAACAGTATAAAATTGGAAATAAATATCTTATGATCAGAAAATAGTTATAATCAACTATATGTATTCGGTATTATGTAGCCATTAAAATTATATTTATTTCAATTTTTAGTATCATGAAACTTTGCTTACAATGCAGTTAAATGTAAAAAAGCAAAGAGAAAAAGTAAATGCTAATTCAATTCAAACATGCTAAAACTTAGTATGCATGAAGGAAAGAAAAATAATAAAAAGTTTACAGTAGATAGTTCTGAGTGATGGGATTATGGGTAATTTTGTTTTTCAGCGATGAGCTACATATTTTTCATACATATAACTTTTATAACTGGGAGGAAGGGGGAGACATCAGTGGTTTTCATAACTTACACTAACTTAGGAAAATGCCTGCTTTCACACAAACTTTTGGAAAGGAGTCTATGTAACCCTAACTGTGTATGTGTGTGTGTGTTTGTTATGTGTTTCAAAAGACAAGGGGATACAACAAAGCATCAGATGACATGCTCATATAGGTGATGTCTGGATGACAGGTTATAGGTCATTTTATTTTTTCTCCAATCTTCTTTGTTTTTCAAATTTTCTACAATGATCTGTATCTCCTAGATTTTTATTTCATTTAGAGAAAGTGAATGATTTCCATTTCCTTTCCTTGTTTTCTGTCTAGGTCTCAAATTCAGTCTACCATTTTTCTCCAAAGAAAAAAATAATTAAAAAATGACTAAAAGTTACATGAAAAACTCTAGACTAGAATGAGATTTCCTAAATTAAAGTCCTATAAATGCTAATATTTGATTCTTCTATACTAGCAAGTAAATTAATTCCCACATCCTTCATCCTTACTTTTTTCACACATTAATTGAAAGTAAGTTTATAAAGGTTTTGTTTGCTTTTTTACGATTCAGAAACTATAACTCTCACAATGATGTAAAAAGAATTAAAATATTCAAATATTTGTCTTAATAACAACTTTACCTTCTAAATTACTATACCACTAAATATGAAGCAGATATAGACTTGACATAAATGGATATTAATAAGAGAAAAAGCAGGTTACAAAACAGTACACACAGTATGACACCTATGACGGATACACATATATGTGCATAGGGAAGTGCTTGGTGAGATAAGCACTGTAAGTTAACCGTTCTCTCTCAGTAGTGACAATTTCGATGATTTTAATTTTTCTTTATACCTATTTCTATTTTCAGATTTTTGTATAAAATACTTATATAATTAAAAGAAGTAAAATAACTATATGACATTTCAAATTTAGAGCATTAAAAAAAAAAACAACTCGTTTTAGGGACTTCAAGTGACCTTTCGCCCTGCACCCCCAGTTGGCTGATGCTGGGGAACGCGAGTGTATGCCTGACCCAGCTGTGCTTCCACGGCGTCCTCGAGTCCCCTCCTGCTGCTGTTGTCATCGTCCCTTGGAGTTAGTAGAGTCTGCAGGAACTGCACTTTTCTAGGTGTTTAACCAGCTTACTTCATTTAAAGCAAAACAAAGCTGAGCCCAAGCTTTTAATGAACCAGCTGCTCAACAAAGACCAACGTGAGAAACAGCTAGTTTCTTACCTCAGTATCATAGGTTGGATTGTAGTCATTGTAACCAGAATAAAGGTCATCTTCATCTGTCTCTGGGGCCAGGTGTACATTTTCCATCCTCTGCACCTGTGAAAAATCGGCAATGTAAATACGTTCTTGGGATAAAAAATACTTCTTAATTGAAATAAAGTTTAACTATTTAACAACCATCAGCTCAAACTGACCTCTACACGTTTTTACAGCTTAAAATTCTTTTCATGTCAAATTCACAAAACTAGGTGTAAAACTTTCATTTATTGCCTTCATTTCATGTTTATTCCAAACCTACTACATTAAAGGATAGTGATAGAGAGGGTTCCAGTTCATCATCCTCGTTTTCAAGTACAGAAAAAAGTCGGTTACAGTGCAAGGTAGAAATCACTGCACGCCAGCCGGAACGGCTAAATTAAAAAGAACGCAAAATGTCAGCAAGGACATGTAGCCACTGGAATACTCGTATATTGTGTTGGGAGTGTAAAATGATACAATTTTGAGGAAAAAACCTGGTGGTTTCATTAAAAAAAAAAAAAAATCTCTTATGACCCAGCCATTTCATTCCCAACTATTTATCCAAGAGAAATGAAAGCATGTGTCTACAAAGAGATTTGCACAATGCTCTTGGGAGCTGTACTCACAACAGCCCCAAATGAGACAGACCAGATGATCGTGGATACAGGGCATAAGAAAACGTGGCATATTCATGCAGTGAAGTGCTACTCGGCAATACAAAACGCATTAGGATGACCGGTACGGGGTATGAGAGAACCTCAGTTCTGCTGTGCGGAAGAAGCCTCACATGGAATAGTGTGAGATGTGTTGTTTCATGGATCGGAGTTCTCGAACACGCAAAACTATGGCAGAGAACAAGCAGGGCAGCGGTTGCTTCTCGGGGGTGGGGTGGGGGTGGATGGAAAAGGGCGCGATGGAATTTCCCAGAGTGGTGAATGTTCTGCATCTTGACAAGGGTGTGTTTGGGTTACGCAGATGCATGCATTTGTGAAAATTCAGCAAATGCATACTTGTGATATCTGCTTTTCATTGTAAATTCTTGAAATAAAAAAACTAACATAAATGAACCATATTTAATACGTATAAATATTTACGGGACAGCTTAACACTTGTAAGTAAGTTCGAAATGCATAAAGATAAGATGGATAAATGGATAGGTATGTGAGAAAGCAAGTATAGAAAAATGTTAACGGTAGAATCTATATAGCAGGTGTGATGGTCACCGTAAAATTCTTTAAACTCTGCTGTACCTCGGAAAATTTTCATAATAAAACGTTGAACGAAAATGCTGCTGGTCTGGGGATCCAAACAAGAACCACCTGACCACGAGCCGCCTCGCAGCAGCTGGGCCCCCACGCGCCATGACAACAGCAGCTTCTAGAACTGGAGGCCGGTCCGCTGGACGGCGGCCGCCAGCCTGAGGCCGGTTTCCACCCGGCGAACCCGCGCCCCTCAAGGACCAACCGGCCGAGAGCGGGCCGGGCGAAGGCAGGACCGGGGCGGGCCGCAGGGCTACGCGCGCGCCGGGCCCAGGCTCCCGCCACAGACGGAGCCCGCGGAGCGGCGTCCGGCCCGGCCCGCCCCCAGCCGCCACGACGCGACCGGCAGCGACGAGCGCGGTGCGGCTGCTGCGAAGCCGTCCCCCCGAGGCCGACCGCCCCGGGGCCAGCGGCCGGGGCTCAGGGCAACGGCGCCCGCGGCTCGGGGCGCACGGGCGGGGCGCCGGTCACTGGGCGGCTAAGCCGGCCGGCCGAGGCCCCGCGCGGCCCTCACACGCCAGCCCCCGCGTCTCCGCGTCCCCGAGGGCGGCGGGGCGCCCGTGCCGGCCCCCGAGGCACCCCTGCCCCCGGGCCCTTCTCCTACCTCGCGGGCAGGAGAATGGGGCCGCCCCGCGTTTGGGAGACGCGAAAACCCGGGCGGGCCGAGAGGTACGAGGCCGTTGCCACGCGCGGATCCAAGGAAGCCTCTCCCACAGTCCTCCGCGCGGGGGGCGGGGCCGGGGAGGGGCGGGGCCTGGAAAGGAGAAGGGCGGGGCCGCGAGCAGAGAGGGGCGGGGCCTGAAGGGTTCGGAGCGAAGAGGGACCAAGCCGCTAGCGGAGAGGGGCGGGGCCGCGAGCGGAGGCGGACCCCAGGGCGGGCCCTGGCGGGCGGCCTCCAGGTGGAGTGGGAAGGAAAGAAAACCCAGATTTTATGAATCCTGATGAAATCAGCCAGAAAGCAGATGACTGAAGGTTGACACTAGGTTGCTGTGAACTACCTCATGTAGCCAGGACAGAAAAATGTGGAAATAAAGATGCAAATCGAGAGGCAGAGCAGGCAATTGCATAGAAAGATACAAAGCTGAGAGAAGCCATTCCACCTGGAGACGCACATTCGTGGTCCACCAGCTCCTGAAATCCATAGTCTTGAAGCCTGAGAGTGGGTGAGCTTGCTGCAGGGGAGGGGCACATGGAGGTACAAGAAAAGGCAGCCCAGAACAAAACCTTGGGAAGCCAGGGCCTTTTGGGAAGGGTGGGACCAGGGCAAGGCTGCTGACCGGAGTGACTTGTGCTCTGGGTGGTGACCAAGGAAAACAGGGATGTGAGAGGCCATGGACTCAGACCCGGTGGCGTCTGGGAGGCCTTGGGCGTGCTGTTCTGACAGGATTCTGCTGGAGCCGAAAGAGGGGCTCGGTGGCTCTGGTGAGAGACGCGATATTCCCTTGATTTGTTGGCCGCTGCAGGTCATTGGCAGGGCTGGTAGCCAGGAGCAAGGAACACCAGCCTTGTGGACATTTAGCCGGGGGAAGGTGGTGGGGGACGGGCATGCTCCGTCTGGTTTTCTACATGGGGTTGATGCTTGAATGGTCTCAGGGTCAGTGTTCTGCTAGTCCATGGTCGTCTGTGGCCACTCCATCTAGCTTGCCACCTCTCCATCCCCCTGCCAACCATAGACAACCATCACCTCTTGCCTGTCTGGTCACCTTAACTCCCTCACTGTCCCCACGGCTTCCTCTCCACCCCTGGGTCTTCCACCTTGCTGCCGTTCCATCTGTCCACACTGCAGCCAGTGATCAACCCTAAATGAAAACCTGGTCACACCGTTCTCTGCTTGGAGCCTTTGGTGCCCTCTCTCCCCGCTCTGCCACTACCTCTGGACAAAGTCTAAACTCCATAATGTGTCTTATGAGGTCCTTTAGGGTCTCAGTGCTCAGCATTCTTTGTTGCAGTCAGGAAAAAACAATTCTTGCCAACTTAAGCAGAAAAGGTACTTTTCTTGGAAAGCTATCTGGTAACTGAGAATTGTCAGAGAGGCTAGGAACCAAGGGCCGGAGGTCAGGGGGAGTAAGGCATGGCCAAAACCGTGCCGGCCTACGGAGATCACCTTCCCAGTTTGCTCAGACTCTGGGAGTTCCCAGGATGTGGGCTTTCCACCTGTAAAACCAGGAAAATCCCAGGCTTGCCAGGACGAGCTGGTCACCCTGCTTAGCCTGTTGTTGTGGGCACCTGCCATCTTGATACCTCGACCCCTGCCATCCACTGGATACCTGCTATCCTGCCATGGCCGCTTGTTGTCACGCAGCTGAACTCTGTTGTTTGTGGCACCTTCTGCTTTATCACTAGGCATGGGATTCCGTCACGGGCACTGTGAACCATCTCCACCATCCTGCCCGTGATGTCCCTCCCGCCTGCATCAGGCTCCCAGCTAGGAGGAGGAGCTGGCTGTGTTTAGGTCAAATGCCATGCTCTGGCCTCCAGGGGGCTCAAAGAGAGGGCGTCCGCTCCCCCAAGCTTCCTCCCACTTTTCTTGGATCCCCCTAAAATGCAAAGGCTGTTCACGTGTTGAGCAGCCAAAAATGGCAGATGCGCGTGAGCCCACCCCCTCCTCTGCTCTCCTCAGCCGCCCATTATGGAACACGCTTCTGTCAAACTGCGGGAAGGCACCGTGGCCTGCCTCACCCCGTGGCCTTCGCACACGCGGTTCTCTTTTCCCGAAGCGGCCTTTCCTTCGGTTCTCAGTCTGGCCAGCCCTTTTTCTAGAAGGCGTCCCCGATTCCTGCTGTCCCAGTTTATCAGGGCTGCGGTAACAAAATACCACAGATGATGTGGTTTAAGCAGCACAGATTTATTTCCCACAGTCCTGGAGGCGGGAATTGCGAGATGCGGGAGCTGGCGGGCTCGCCGTCCCCTGAGGCCGACCCTTGGCCTGCAGGTGGCGCCCTTCTTGCTGCCCTTTCACTCGCTCCTCCCTCTGCACGAGGCGGCCCTGCTGTCTCTCTGTGCCTTCATCTTCTCTTCTCGTAAGGACGCCAGGCAGACGAGGTTAAAGCCCTCCCTAATGGCCTCATTCCAACCTCATCACCTCTTTGAAGGCCCACCTGCAAATACAGTCACATTCGGGGGCGTCACGGGTTAGGGCTTCAGCGTGGGGATCCGGGGGGACGTGACTCAGCCTATAGCAGCTGGCTCCTGTTATGTCCTGTGTGTTCCTGCAGCATGTCAATCTGCTGTCGGCGTCACACGGTTTATAGTTGCTATCTGTTCACCCAAATGGACCGACCGCACCGTGCGGCTTGCCACTGGGTCACCACCCCAGTATGGCGAAACCTGGCTTCCCTCATAAGGGATTTATCAGGCACTGTGAAGACCTTCCACCCACTCTGCCCAGAAAATTACTGCGGAATGCAGTGACTGCCTGTCGAATATTTAAAATGATCAAGACTTTTATTTAACCCTAAAAAGTTAAAAGCAAATGAGCCTGAAAATGCTGAGTAAAAAAAAAAAATTTTCCTTGTCATTCGAATAACAGAGACCATTTTTGGGGGCGGCTAATGACACAACTGGTAAAACTTACAATCCTCTTATGCTTATGAGGGCAATCGCCCCTCGATGTCATGAAAATATGGCCACCAAAGTGCCAGACCCTCTCCTTCTGTTACTGTTCGTGTGACACGGCAGCAACCTGGACGTTTAACCAGCAGCCCTGTTTGTGTTGAAATGTGCAAGAAAAAGAATGAGTAGGCCCAATTTTGCATATTCTGCATCCAGCGTATTGGACTTTCTCCCTTCAGAGACACCTGAGCGAGATTCAGATTCCTTAACGTGAAAGCACGGTTTTTCCAGCCGGCATGATCAGCGGCAGAGACATCACCCTCGCGGCCTTTGGGGCAGGCCCTTCGACCCTGCGTTGTGGACAGGCCGTGCACTCACAGTTTAACCAAAATCTCATGCTTTGTGGTCAGACTGGCAAGGCTTCTTACTTGCGAGTTACACATTAACTTTAGCCTGCTGATAATTTCAATCTGTCATAAAATATGATTACCCTAAAGAAAAGGGTCCCTTGACCAGTCTCACCGCAAAAGCCACGGTCATCAACAAGTTGAAATTAATATGTAACATGCGAGGGGACAGGAGGCCCACAGCATCACGTGACCCATGGTAGCATAGGAAATAAACAAAGCACAGTTCAGTCCAAGGAATTCTAATTTATGACCAGGGAGCACTCACTAAAGTCCAACCACTAATTTTACAGTCACCTTATTTACCAAAGAGGACTTAAGTCAAAATAGGTGAAGTGTAATCATTATCATGACTTTTAGAGCATGCCAAAGGCAAACTCATGGCCTTGAAAGTAAAGCGACCCAACTCACAAGTACACATGGGAATGAAATCAGTGATGCCGGCTGCAGAATCACTCAGGGGCGCCAGCCACGCAGTCGGTACAAAGTGTTCGGCTGCTTTGCTGCTCTGTCTTTTGAACCTCTTTTCTTTTTCGACTCGGCTCATTCTTCCCACCTTCAGTCTAGTTCTAAAATGCCACCGTCATGCTCCTACCCTCACGACTCCCCAGACCTCACCCCACCACGCACCTCAGAGAAGAGCCCAGTAATGGAGCCGACTTCTGTGTCTACAATTATCCATGTGTTTATCTATTCAATTCCCTGTTGATTTTCCATCCAAAAATTGATCGTTTTTCAGTAAAACAAACAAACGAACAAACAAACTCAATTAACTGGGGATTTTAGAGGAATTTCTAACAATTGCGTTGAGTTTACCGCTTTCCGGGTATAAGCAAGACTTCAGTTTCTATTCCCATCGGTTTTGCCATGATTTTGCAGGCATTTACGCAATCCGCACTCAGAGCTGCCCGTGCACTGGCCTTCGCCTGCCTTTCCATCCTGACTTTCTTCCGTTAAGGAAAAATAAAGACTCTAGGAATGAAGATGATAGTACTTAGAAAAGGTTCACGCTCAAACGAGGACCCTGATCCAGATCGGGGGTGAAACCTGGGAGAAGCGTGGCTGTGAGTTCTGGAGCTTTCGGGGCTCACGGGGGGGCGGGGCGGGGCATTGCATAAGCGTGTTTCTTTCAGTGTTTTGTCAGAAGGCAGCCTTTGCCGTGGGCGTGGAGGGCTCCTTCCAGGATGACGGTGCCTCGGCGGTCCTTGCTTTCTCCTCCCTCTCGGGATACTTCATCCCCAGCGCCATCACCATCATCGTCACCAATGTCACCACAGAAAGCCTCTGGAGGTGGGGCCGTGCCTTACGTTTCTTGGCTTCCTTCATGGATGTATACAGTATACTTTTCCCTTCTCTTTGCTTTTTCAAGTATAAAAAGAAAACTGGAAGAGTAAAAAAATACTCAAGTGAAAACTTTTAATTGCGCGGGATCGCACGCGGCTCCGATAAAATTGCCGAGCCGGCGCATTCTTTTATTCAACCCATAAAGCTTGTTTATCTGAGTCCAAACTCTATCGAATAATTCAGATTAACTTATACCACGCATACGAGCTGTAACATTAATGATTAATAATTGTGATATAAGAATATGATATGTAATTATGTAACCACATAGAACAGTTATGTAATGATAACATTAATGATTATCGTACAATTCTTATGATGATAACCAATTTGATTTAATAATTAAAGCATGTTCAACTTTTCTCCCCGAGCTCATCTCTGTCCTTCCAGAACCTTTACAAATGAAGGGACCTCCCTCCTTGCGTAGACTCGTGCCCTGTCCCTCTCATCACTAGGTGAAGGAAGCAGACGCTACAGCCGACGGTAAACAAAGGCCACAACTTCGTCCCACGAGCAAAAATACTATTTTTAAGCTCAATTTGAGAAGACAGCATCAAGAAACAGTAGTGGTACCTCATCATTCTCTCGCAGCCTACCGCGGGGTCCCTCTGACCTCACGGACTTCTCACATACGCTCAGGGCTTCGTGCCAGGGGCAATGCAAGAAAAGGAAGCATTTTTCTGACAAATGACAAATCCATTTTACAGGAATGTGCTCCGGGACAAAAATTTAGGTAATTGAAATTGGTAAATAATTTTAAATATAATTTTATACAGAAACAGATATGGATATACCGCAGAGTAGAACGTAATTTATTACCCGTCTTGAACACTCAGCACCAGCGCAGTGTGAGTTCGGAGCAGGCGGGTATCCTCTGTGGCCCGAGGAGGCCGTGTCTTCGCCGCTCCTGTCCGAGGCTCCTCGGTGGGAGAAAGTGAGGGGTGCCGGCCTCTCCAGGGGCCCGGGACTCTGGGTTCTGCCTCCAGAAGGCCCGAGTCATCCTGAGACTTTGGGCTTCTTTCTCTAGGACTGTGTCTTGTCACCTGTCAAAGGCGGGGTCAGCCTTGGCCCCTTCCCGCTCTGCCTGCTTCTGAAGCTTCTGTCTTCTCTGACTTCTCCTTGTCAGAGGGACGGCTGTCCCCCAGCTCCTCGGCTTGCTAATTTGACAGATGCTTGCAATGAAAGGAATTTGAACTACCGTGAAGGATATTTCCTGAGCATCAATGTACATTTGGGTTTGGGTTCAAAGGTCAGAGTCTTTAAAAACCCAGCAGAGTGCCCCAGATTTAAGGTGACTAATCTGTATTCAGTGTGGAAGAAGATGGCTGGTTACAACGGGTCTGGGCTGCGGGAAGAAAGAGAGGGGAAGAATGTGATGGATGAACCTGGTGCGGGCGGCCTGCGGGACCCAGAGCTGCTGCCCGCCAAGGTCCTGCCGGTGATGGGGCCCAGCCGGGCCCCTGGGAAAGGCCTGCTTTCAGAGCTTCACCGGGCGCTGCGGCTCCAGGCATGGCTCTCCAGCTAGCCCGAAGCTGACCTCTGAAAGGTCCTTTTGTGCGAAGTAACCTTCCCTTGCTTTGCCTTCCCTTTTTCTGCTTTTAGAAAAGCTTGCTTATTAAAAACAAAAACACAAACACAAAACAACCTTATTCCCTAGGATAAACATGCCAATCTTTTCTACTTGCCAGAATCGGTAATTAGGTCAGCTCCATAATAACAGATGCGAGTTTAGCTTTTGAACTTGAAAGGAGGAGCAGTGAAGGCTGGAATGTGATTTGGAAAAACCCCAGTAACTCTTCTCTCGGATCCAAAGTAAACTACTTGTTCGTCATCCAAAAATCACACACAAAAATACAAGAACACCAAATAAGCAGACTCTTAGCGTATTCTACAAAGATATTTGATGACACAAAGCAGTGACAATCCGTGCATTATACTGTCAGCACTAAGTATTTTTATTGACGTGTGTCAGCTACACACAGTGTCAAACAGCAACATATTCCTCGGTTTGTTCATTCATTCATTCATTCATTCATTCATGGGCGTTTCACAAGTGGCTAAGCCGGAAATAAGGCATTCTTGGCAGGGGAAAGAACATATAAGGCCGCACTGTCTAAAGCGCTGACCGTTAGCCACAGGTGACCTTTGAAAATAAAATTTAATTAACTCGAATTAAACCAAATTAAAAATCCAGTTTCCTTGTCTCATTAGCCACCTCCCAAGTGCCCATAGCCATGCGTGGCCGGTGACTGCGGTATGGGAGGGGCACATACAGAACGTTCCCTCGCCACAGAAGGCGCGACTGGACGGGGCTGGGGGCATGTTGTCATATGACAGCACCATTTAGAAACCACGTTGAATAAACTACATTTGTTTCTAAGCCCCAAAGCATGGCTCAGAGAATCACTGGTGACCTGATAGTACTTTTAAAGACATGTGAGTAAACTCTTCTAAATACCTATAAAAATACAGCATGGAATGCTGGGAGACGAATTAGTACGACATTTCCACGTGCTCTGCAAGATTGTCCTCATGAAGAACTAGATGTCACTTTGCTGAAATATCGTCAGTTTTCCCTTCCATTTGGTTCCCGACGGGGGGTGGGGGCAGTTTGTTTAATGCCCAGGGAGGTAGGAGGGGTTTGGGAAGGGGAGAGACTTTTGTCTTCTGGCGCTGGCTTGTATTTAAACTGTGCCAAGAGGAAGGGGGATCTTTTTTGACTTTCACTGCAAACACGTCTAACCAGTAGTGACCGTGAAAGGGCTGGCCAAGTACTTTCTCTAAAACCCCAGTCAAGCAGGTCAAGGGCCGCCCTGTGAAATCCTAGCTGTCCTGTTTGCTTAAGACTATTGTTTTAAGCTCTCGCCCGTATCTCGGCTTTTCAGATCAGGGAGCTCCATCACCCACTCACTTACGCACCCTCCCGCCGGCCCCACAATCTCGAGCCTAGACACAGGTAAACCCGCAAGTGACATCTTCTCTAAGCGAATCCAGAAGCCACCGTACTTACGGTGGTTATGACACCTGAGTTTCTGGGTGAACATGACAGATGAAGTGTCATGGACATAGTCACGTGGCTGTCCCCGGTCAACATGATGCCCATCACAGCCTCTGTCACGTACGGTTGTGAAGGTTATGCACTGCACAAGGGGGCATCCCTCAGGACGTGCTATTCACAGAGCAGAGATCACATATAACCATCACAGAAACAACTTTCCGGAAGATAGCAGTGAAGTATCTCGTCCTACAGAAATCGCTGTCAATGATGATTTTCCGCAGGTGACACAGTCTCAGATTCACGGGGACGGACACGGGTTATCACTTGCCCCAAGTCCTGGAGTGTACCACACCCACCCTCATTATTAGTGCACGTGAACTGTCACAGTGTCATAGGTAGAGACAGTCCTCACGGTGAGCTCCGCAGCTCAGAGAAGGGAGGTCCCCAGTCACGGCCTCAGGGAGGAAGGAAAGCTGGGCAAATTTTAAGAAGAGCAAATTGTGAATAATCAGCAGTGAGGACAGCATCGGGCTTGGGGCTTTGCTGTGGCCTGCACGGTCCTCTGGACAGCTGACCTCCCCTTCCAGGACGGCCTTCCTTGATGATTGAGTTCAGACCCCCATCATCCTCCATCTCCCTGACCTGCTTCGTTTCCTGCTCAGCACTGACCATGACCTGGACTCCTTTTCCTTGTATAGTACGCCGTTTGTCTGTCCACTCGTTTATTTTCTGTGTCTTTCACTGAAATACCAATGCCATGAGATTAGAGGTCTTCATTTGTCATGTTCACCCATCGCAGCCTCTGTCCCCAATGTCTTGCCCTGAGCTGCCTGACACGCTAGCCACTAGCTACATGTAGCTCTCTAACGTAAGTTAGAACGAGCTCAAATCAAAGCAGTAGAAATCGCCTTCCTTGGGTGTATAGGTTGTACAGGTTTCAAGTTGTTGTTAGCTACACATGACTCGTGGCTTCCATATTGGACAGGCAGATATAGAACACTTCTGCCACTGCCGAAACGTCAATCGGACAGCGCTGGCGGTGACTGGCCCCAAAGAAGTGTTCAGAACCTAGTTAATGAATGAGCTTAAATTGCTGTCAGTTGCTGAGCTCGCCTCTTTGAGCCTCCTGCTCTTTCACCTGGAGGAGAAGAAGAAAAACAGATTAAAAGATTAGGAGGATTAAATGACAAAGCGGAACAACCTCACACGCTGGAAGAACGTGAACGAATATGATTATAATTCCAGCTCGCCTAGGCTTTCAGGAACCCTGGGTACAAAGGGGATTATGCAGGTAGGAGAAACTCATGTTTCGCCTGCTCTTGACCTTGCCTATGTCACACACAGGAGTTCTCTCACGAGGCTCTCCTGACGGCTGCCCCTAGAGGTGGCAGAGCCCCTTCCTGGCCACTCCTGCCAGTGAGTGGCCCCATGGTGTTGAGAAGTGGGTCGTGGATCTGTCCCCAGGAGTATTCAGATTTACGGTCAAAAAGAAAAAAGTCTACGAGTCAGAAAAACCAAATCTGTGGGCTAGATTTGTTGTGTCCAGAATAACCAGACCCAACTTGAGTGCTCTTAACCAGGAGACAGTTTATTAGCCGGCGGCTGTCCTTGCAAAGGAGCAGCCCCGAAATGCCAAGATACAAGGTTTTTAAGCCCTAAATCCTATTCCTCATTCTGTCTTAAACACAAAGGTCCATCTTTCTCCTATTCACTACCTGTCAACCCACTGGTCAGGTGTGCAAGTGGGAAGTACAGAAGCAGAAAGCTTGTGTTAGAATGTTATGTTCCTATGGGTGATTGCCTATGTTCCCGTGGACAATAGCCAGTGTTCCCATGGGCGATGGCCAAACAGTAATTTTCAGCTTATATACAATTGATTATTTTTCATGCCATGCAAGCAAGCAGGGTTACACAGGCTAAAATTGGCAGTTAGCGTATGAGCTCATTGTTACAAGTTTCATGATTAACAGAATGTGGTTAGGGGTTCCAGAAACTAGGCCTAAGTTATAGACTTCTTTTGTCCAGTTTCAGGTTTTAATTATTCTTTAACCCTTTCACATTTCAGCGGGCTATTACAGATTCAACCGACCTCAGAGTGCCTGCGACCTTCTGCAAGCGATGCTTGCTTATCGCATCTTCACGGCATCTTGCACCTCCCACGCCACCTGGAAAAATTGATGTGTGGAGGTAGAACTTACACATAATACATTTACCTAAGTGTCAATGAGTTTTGGTGATTTATACACCCGTAAAACCACCACTGTAATCAAGATGCAGAGCACTTCTATCACCCCTGAATTTCCCCCACACCCCCATAACCCCGATTCCCACATTTATATGGAGGGCCAGCCTGGCCGTGGCATTTGCAGTGGGTCAAGGAATAAGCACTTGTATTTTTTTTCAAAGAGCCAACATTATAATGAGGAGCAAACAAGCCTGTCCCCTTCCCCGCCAGGAGTGAGCAGTTACAGGGCAATCAGTAATCACTCAGCGGTTGCCTTGACCTCATCATCTGCCCGTGTGAGTAACTACAGAAGCTAATTAGTATCAGATGGACAAACCCTGCGGTCTGGTACCCTCAGCAAGAACGTGCAGGGATGCCCAGGGCTCACGGTGGCAGCTCTCCCAACAACATACTGTCACCTTCCTCTCCAGAAAGACTGTGCCAGTTGAAGGCCACCTTCAATTGTGTAGGAAAGGATCTCAGTTGCTAAAAGGGGAATATTATGAATCTCGCTAATTTTAGCCAATTCGATGGGTGAAAAATGACTTATCTTTGCTGCGTTACTTTTCATTTCTCTCTTAAGTGAGTCGAGCACCTTTTCAAACGTTTACCCATATTTGTGAAATGGTTCTTTAAAGCTTACCCTTCCCTCTGACCCACTTTCCATGCTCCCGACTGGGGAGAACAAATAAAGGAAGGGCTCCATTTGTCATCTGAGTCGGCCCCGTTGGACACGTTTTCTGCTCAAGTGCTAGTAGTCATCGTGAACTGGATGACGGTGGCACTTCCCCTCAGCGTGTGCTGTGTGGACACAAAGTGCTGTCATGTGATGCGCGATGCCCTTTCTTCTTCGCCTGTTCCTTCCTGGTCTCCCAAAAGATCCAGGCTTCAGGCAGAGTGACGCTTCCCTTTTTCTTATACATAAGCCCACTCTGCCTCTGGAGGAGGAAGTGCGGTTCATACAGCCCCCACCGCTCACATCCCTTTAGCTCCCCGCAGGGGAAGCAAACCAGTCTTCCTGTCCCGCAGTCCCTGGGCCTCCGTTCTCATCCGTGGAGAAGGCGGCAGGTATCTTCCTAGAAATGCATAATCAGGGTAAACTCAGCGTTAACTGCCCTGAGTTTAAAGTCCGGAGCTGCGGTGTACAGAAGAGGTGCTAACACCTAGGGAGTGTTCTTGGGTCCTTCTGTGGGCGAGCTCTGTGCCAGCCTGGAGGCGTCCCCCATGTGCACGGTTGAGAACTGAAAAATAAACGATGAATCACTGGTGTCCTGGTGTCTGGTCTTCGCGCTTCCCTTCGCCGTGCCCCCTGCTGGTTCTACCTGGAGGGTTCTGTCCAAGCCCTGCGTCCCGGGTGGGCGCCCGGGAGGTGGAGGCTCCGCCCACGGCCGCGCCCAGTGAGTCCCGAGGCGGTACGTCCGCCTCCTGGTCCTGCCCGAGCCAATCCGGAGCCAACCCGGAGCCAAACTGGAGCCAATCGGGGCCCGCGCCCCGCCCCGGGTTCGCGTGCAGCCAATGGGCGTGGGTCACGGTTCTGCCCGGGTGAAACTACACGGCGCGGCGCCCGGGGCCGCAGACTCTGCTCGCGCTCGCGGTGCTTTCGGACAGTCAGGCGCAGGCATGGCCACCTCAGCAGCCGGCCCAGTGGCCATCATTGGGAGGTAAGCGGCCCGCGCAGGCCCGCCGTGCGCCCTTGGGTGCGTGCTGGGTGCATGGGTGCATAGGGGCGTCCCGCGCGCACCGGCCGGCCGGGGTAGTGCGGAGCTGGTTCTCTCCGCGCTGACGTAGCCGCCGGCCCGAGAGCTGACAGCGCGGGCCGCGCGCACAGGCGATTTGGGGGACTGGTCCTGGGGTGCCGCCTGCCCGCGAGTCCAGGGAGACGTGCCAGGCATTCCATGTGGGCGACACGAAGTCTGCCTGCAGAACAGTATCAGCCGTTCCCGTGTTGTGGGCAGGAAACCCGAATTAAGCAGTTTACCCGAAGTCACAGCCTGTAATGTAAATGATCGCGTTGAGAACAGCCCAGCACGGAGGGACGATGCACGCCCCGGACCAGGCTACCTGCGGGGCGTGGGAGCGCGTTCTGGCCCCCGGCGTGTCGCAGGGGCGGCAGCAGGTGCTGGGCGAGCACACCCGGCATGCCGAATTCTTGCAGAATCCGCCTTTTCCAGAGGCGAGCGCTGGAGCCGGGCTTGCTGGGGTGTCAGTATGACAGCCTGATTCCATCCAGGTGTTTCTGGTTGGAGCTCCGCCCCCCTTTTGAAACTCCTGCTATTTTCCTGTTTAAAAAGGCATTTAGGCGGGCCGATGATAGGCTGTGATAGCAATCTATCCACGGGTTAATTAACCTGCTATTGATAGAAGCACTTTTGGGGGGCGGCTTTGTGTCCCTTTATGCCACTGACGTGTTGGCCCACTTGACCCCCATATGCGACCCGTGTTTGTGAACACCTGCGAAGAATCAAACAGAACCTCATGTAAGTGGGAGTTGGGAGGGCCTGTAGGGGAAGCTCTCATGCCCTACCACGCAGGTCAGTTACCTCTGAGGAGAAGAAACACACTCTCCATCTCGAGCAGCAAGGTGTTTTCTACCCTGCTCCATCCAGAAGAAGAAGGAACTTCTCCTCGCCTGGCAACCACTTAGCCAATGACAGGTGGTTACGGTTTAGCCAATGAAAATTCACTACACTTCAAACTCCCAGTTTCCACCAATGGACTCTTCCTTTACAACAGCACCTCTGCCCTCAGCCTTTTCTCTATAAAAGAGCTTCCTCTCCTTCGTTCTCTGGACTTACAGAGGGTTTGCCATTAGACCGTGGTGTCCAGAATTGCAATTCTTTGTTCCCCAAATAAACTTTTTCCTGGAGAAATATCCGGCTATTGTTTAAGGTCAACAACTGAAATATGAATTATATATATGAATATAGAATATTTAAATATATAGAATATATATATATATATACACACACACACACATATGTGTTTGTATGTATTTGTATACTGCATCGTGTTTACCCAAATTTTATGCCATGAGCTTGTTTTAAAATTGGAACTATATGGGGGGAGATCAACTTTGTCAGGTTCCTGGTCCCCTTCTTCACTGGGCACACTTTTTCAGGAAGAACTCTGCTTCTGAGACCCTTCTCTTAGGGTAGAAGCTGTCTTATCCCTGGTTGTGTATCCACCATGTCTGGTCCTACTAGACATGTTTGGGGTGTTTATAACAGGAATTGCATTTTTTTAAACTGATAATGCCCTGTGAAGGGCTCGCAAGGATGTTTTGTATCAAGTAAAGCATCCGTTAGTCTTCGTTTTTCAAGTCCAAAATTTTACTTTAGGGTGACTGTGTACATTTTTTTATGAGACATTTTCTGAGGCACGATTTTTTTTTTTCAAAGTGTCATTCTAGGTATTTTCTTGCTAATTTTTGCATTAAAACACACAGACACAGAGACATATAAAGAGACACAGAGTAAACCACAGGGTATTCCTGTCACTTCTTGAGTCGACTCAAACCCTAAAGGTGCCCTTCTCAGGATATTTCACGTAGCGCTTATTGGCAAATATCCCAAAACCTACTTAGATCAAGTGTGTAGGAGCAGTTTTACTTCAACTTTTGCCCAGTAAATAAGTGTCTATAGAATGGGAAGATACTTTAAAAAGCGTCTCAGGTAAATTTATTGAAAGCTAAGTGCCATTAATGATAAAATTAGAACAGAACCAATTTTATAACATTTTCCCCCTGCTGCTTTGCTTCCGTGTAATAGAACAAATTTTTATGAATTTAGAAGCCTTAAAGCATATCGGAATAGTCCAAATGGTAAGGGCCCATCGTATGGTCCCCAGGTATCCAGGAGGTTCAGAAAAAGTTAATGAGATGTCACAGGCTCTAGGGACAGGAGGCTAATTGCATTTGGGCCTGATGTGAAGTAGTCCTGAGGACAAGAAAGCCCAGTGGAAACCAAGACCTCGAACTTTCGTACTGGGGCTATGTGGTCGGTGTAGTCTCTGGACCTCTCCCTACATCGGTCTGCTCTGCCTACCCATGCTCGCTTTTCTCCCCCGGTTCTTTATCTTGGGCATTACTGCAACCAAACATCACAACCTTTCAACTCCAGGGCCTTTGAGGGACTTATATTTTCCATATTTGGGGTCCAATTTTCAGAAGAAGAAATCTGATCGGCTCAGTGCCTTTATGCGAGTCAGGCTGCAGATGTCAGTGGGCGCCGTCGTTGAGCCAGGTGATCGGCTGCTTCAGATTACGTGGCCACTTCACGTCCGGTCTCAGTAACTGAGTACGTGTGTGGGCAGGAGATGCCATGGTTCCCGGAACTGGCTTTCTGCTCTTGGTCTGTCTTTTAGAGATATGTTGGCGATACAGGCCATGAAATCTAGTATGATTAAAAAAAAACAAACAAAAAAACAGCCAAAGTAGTTATGCCTGTTATATGAAATATAACTAATTTCTCCCCAAGTTTTTATTATGAAAATTTTCAAACCTACAGAAGAGTTGAAAATACAGAAAAAAGAATACCCACATACTTACCTCTGTATAAAAATGGCTGTTGAAAATTTGTTATATTTGCTTTATCTGTGTATAAGTTACTCTACCATTTCTGAATATTAGATAGTTTTTAATTTTTTACTAATATAAATGCTATTGTGAATGAATACCTTTGTGCATTGCCCATAGGAACCTAAGATAAATTCTAAGAGTAAAATTCCTAGGTCAAATATCACAAACACTTACAATTTTGATACAAGGTGTTAGATTGCCTCCAGACACTTTACACCAGTTTATATTCCCCCCAATAGTTTGTGTGTACCCATTTCCCCATAACATCACCAACACGAAGCATTGCCAGTCTTTTTAGTCTCATAGGAAGTAAGATACATACATTCTGATGTATGTATCTTACTTCCTATGTTCGGAACCAGAGCTATGGATGAGCTGAATTGGGGGGGGCGGGGCGCGGAGGGAGATGTGGTGGGAGACTGTTCCTTGGAGCCCACCCCGTGACTACTCGTCTAGCGTCCTTTTCCCAAAGTGACTCACACAGTGACTGCAGAGAAATAACACCTCGACCGAGACAAGCTTCCCAACTGCATGTGCAGGCTCCCTACAAGCTGATAGCTTAGCCTGCTACTATTTCCTGCTGGCAGAGGACGTGAAACCCCGTGGTCAGAGATAAAGGACTTTCAGCATACAGCAGGCAGCATGGATGTCATATTTGCCTTGGTTCCCCCTCTCCCCGAGTCCCGGGGGCGTGACGTGGAGGAGCCAGGCGGACACCTGCAGATTCAGTGCGTGTGCTCCGGAGAGGGATGCTGAGCTTGGGGAGGCCTCCGATTTATAGTAAGAGATAAGCAGGCGGGCTCTTTGTCCTCGAGGATATATTTCCTGTTTCCTCAAACACAACTCTAAGAAATTGTCCGGGTCCTGGCAGTTTACTTGTTGAAGTACATGGGTCGTTTGTCCTGTAAAGTTTCCCGCATTCTGAGTGTGCAGAAAGTGTCCTTGTTCCGCCAGTCCTTGTTACAATGTGTCCCTCTGTCGCTCTGTTTCCTGACCTGGTAGTTAGAAGTAGCAGCCCATGTCTGTTAACCCAGCAGGCTTGCTTTCTTCCCTGCCAGTCCACCGAAACTGCTCTTGTCATGGTCCCTGCCCTATTCATCTTGCTAAAGCCGATGGCTTCCTTTCCCAGTCGGTCTGGACCAGTGGGCAGAACGTACTGGTGAGGACTGGAGTCAGACTGCTGGGGTGGGTCTCGGCTTGGCCCTTACAGCCTGAGTCGTCCTCACCTGCCTGCACCTCAGTTTTCCCATGCATGAAATGAAAACAATAGCGCCGACCTTGTGGGTTGCTGTAAGATCAACAGAGGTGAACACATAACCCGTTTAATGTTGCTCGGCACCGCATACCTGCACAGATGCCGGTGGCGGTGGCGGTAATTATTTATTTGAAGGGGGCAGGGACAGTCATACCTGTTCTTCAAGGGAAGTGACTTGCCTAAGACAATGCTCATAAGTTTCAGATCCACACCACCTCCTTTCTGCAGCTTTGTCTGGGGAGTGGCACGTGTTAGCTCCCTGACATCGGGGGTGCTGCACACGCAGTGTTAATGCCGCACGGGGGTCGAGGACTCAGGGGCTCCTACGTGGAGACAGAAAACATTTTAAATCAATAGAGCTATCAAAATGGGTGACTTGAAGATATTAACTACTTTAAGAGTAGGATGCTGTACAATTAAAAAAAAATGATTCTGGTTTGGGAATGAAAACCTGTGTCGTTATTAACTGGAAGCCTTTCTTAATTTTTTGTCCCTTCAGTGGACTCATCGGGCAAAGCTGGGCTATGTTGTTTGCCAGTGGCGGCTTCAAGGTGAAACTGTATGACATTGAGCAACAGAAGATAACGAATTCCCTGGAAAACATCAGGTAAGTCAGCTGGCACCTCCGGGAGGGACGGGATGACTGTTGGTCCCAGTGAGTCTTGTTTGCACATTCTCAAGGTCACAAACGTCTGTGGTTCACTTTCACTCCAGGGCTATTACAGTGCCACTGAGCTGGTAAAGGCCAGACCTACGGGGGGGTTGAGATGCATACTGAAGGAGGGGCTCCAGTTGCGGCGGAAAGACCCTAGAGTTGTAAGAGGTGGGACAGGGGTGGCGAACTGCATGTGGATCGCAGGCATCGGTCCTGAACGAGTTTGTAAACTCCTGCTGTGTCCCACAGGCCCGTAGGTCTGGGTTTCCTGTGTTCTCTAGGGGCAGGCAAGCTGGGTTTCAGGAGGTGACGGGCGGAGTGCAGGGGCGGTGAGCAGGGGG
>NW_024340693.1:4011858-4046194 GCF_902729225.1 Pteropus medius | reverse complement strand
GATCTATCGATGGAATGGTGGCAGGACCTAGATTAACGGGGATAACAATAATAGTTACAAGTGTGGGAGCAGACGAGCCTACCGAATGCCGAAGGCTGTGTTTTAGGGGTGACTGCAGCTTGTTGAAGAGGAATAGGAACCAAAGGAAGAAGGACGAGAATCGGTAGTTCAGAGAGAGAGACCCCACGCCGCTGCAGTGTGCCTGGAGGCACGGCGCCCTGATTTCCCCGCCCCGAGCACAGTTTGACCCTCTCAGACATCATCTCGCTCAGGCGGTCATTCTCCTTTGAGGGCTGTCCATGAACGTGTCACTTGAATGTGCATTTTTGTGTAACAGAAATATGCCTCCTCATTTACTTTCTGAAAAGACTAACATATAGGCCATGAGGTCAGGCTATAGGTGGCAAGAAATTATATACCTTAACGAACCTTTTACCCAGCTGGGGGTCGAGAACATTGTCGATACCCTGTGTCTACCTGTGGATCTGCTCCCTCTGCCTTCCCACCCGAAGTACCAATTAGTAAATAAAGCACCTTTATTTTGTGTTTATCATTTGCCTAAAAAATAGTTTTATCAGATATATGTACCCCCAAACAAGATACAGTTCAGTTTTGCTCATTTTTGTGCTTCTGGTACATCCATCGTCATTGCTGTCTAATATTCTACTATGTGACTTCTATAGTTTATTTCTCTTTTACCTTTTACAAACATTAGCGCCGTTTCCAGTAATTATTGGGGCATATGTCCCCAGTGTAGAAATGCAGGTGTCTACAGGGTATACACACTGGACAGTGAGAATTCTGGGATTCTGATTATTTCTATATCGAACCAACTCATTCCAGCCTTCATGCCTTTTAACCTATTTCATATTTTCTCTCTCCATGTCTCTTTGGAATGCATTCTGGATCCACGTTCTAGATCTTTCTCCTAGTTCACTAATTCTAGTTTTCGCCGTATCTAATCTGCCGTTTAAACCATCCACGGAGCTTACTTCAATAATTACATTTTCATTGTAAAAGTTCCATTTGCTTCTTTTCCAAATAGACTGGTTCGTTTTGAATGACTTCTCATTGTTTGCTCATTCTTTATGGTTCCATTAAAAAAAAAATCTTTGCGCATCTAGTGCACGATTGTTCTGTATTTATGTACCTGATAATTCCAGTACCCGAGGCTGTCTTAGATCAGTGTCCTCAGAACCAGATCCCGAGATGAAGATTTCTGGGCCAGGAAGTGCTCCCAGGAGAAGCCAGTGGGGAGCGAGGGAGTAAGGAAGACTAAAAAGCCAACTGCGGGCATGATTTCAGAAGTCCTAGACTCATGAGGATGCCAGGGAGTTTCTGGAGCAGAATGTACTCTGCAAAGTCTGTCACCCCTGAGGGCAGGATTGCTGACCCTTCATATCCTGCACCCATCAGTAGCTGGGAGCTGCCTTCCCACCCCCCCACCCGGCCAAGCATGAGAACTCTCAGGCACTTCCAGGTCTCTCGTCCGGGTCCAGGGTGGTGCTCAGAGAGGACACATGTGAGCCCTTAGCAACAAAGAATTCAAAAGCAAGAGGGTGGGCACCCAGCGCTGGCAAACGGGATTCCGAGAGATCTCTGTGGATGCCAGTGGCTTCTGCTATAGGAGTCACTGGCTGGGCACCTCCTATGTGTTTATCTTGGTGTTGAGTTTGTGGTAAACACCACAGACTAAGATCTCTGACCTGGAGGGAGAGGGAGGAGTGAGAAGTAGGTCATCTGGAAAGGTGGCTGACATACACATCATGTCAGACCAGGGGCTGGCAGATACTACCAGGTGGCCACACCTGGCCTGCAGCCCATTTTCCGTAAGATTGGATTTTACATTTTAGGGTTATCAAATACAAAAAGAAGACTATGTAACAGAGACCTAGATGGCCAAAGCCTAACATGTCCTATGTGACCCTTACAGAAAAAGCTTCTCAATCCCTGTGTTCAATAGTTGAAACGGGGCAAACAGTGCCACACTGCCTCCCTGGGGAGTACTAGGCTTTGGTCTTGTGACCTGCTTTCCTTTCTCAGATCACAAGATTTCCACACATGCCATTTCTGCACAGAGAGCAGGTTAAGAAGATTGAGTCCAAACCTTGTTTTTTGCAATTATTTTGGTCGATAAGATGAATTCTGAGTTTCCAAATTTTTTCAGCCAGGAAGGAATCATTGCCTCCACTTTCACTCAGTGAACTGTGTCAGCCTGCAGGTCAACACATATTAACTACAGCCCTAGGGCCCCCCACATTCGGAACCCAAGGGCCAGATGTCCTTGGCCACGTGTTCGTCACATGGTGTAAGGAAGACCAATGTCACCTTTCCGTCTAGGAGCATGATCAGTGCATCTTCCCAGCTAGGTCGAACTGACCAGTGGTCGAAACAGCGTGTGCCCCGGGGGGCCCTTTCACGACACTGTTTTGTGGTCTTCGTCCACCACACTGGGCTACGAGCTCCCCAGAGGCCCTCCGTGCCCTGGGTACTCAGGTTCCATGACCTCTGTGTGAGCCACGTGAGCACAGAAGTAGCACAGTGCCAGTCTTGTCCCCAGAGCCTGGGACATCAGGGCGCCACTCAGCCCTTGTGCAAACGGAGTCACTGGGACCTTGCCCAGACTCGTGGGAGGCAGCTCCCCGTCTGCTCCTGGTCTCGGCCCCACCCTGCGGTTGCTTCCCATCCCCCTTCAGGTTCTGCTGAACGTTCCGCAGCACAAAATAAAATGTCGAAATTCGTTACCTCTGCATAAAAATTCCGTGAGTTTTAGACCTATTAAACGCTCATCTTAAATGAGTTAGAAATAGTACATCTTGATCCTGCACTTGCAAAAAAATGAACTTAAACGGGATGAAATGGATTTTCTAAAAATATTGACACATTAGAAGAGTAAAGAAATGATTATTGCAACTCGCACCAGGCCAAGAGATCTGAGTGAATTAAAAAGTAAAACAAAAACGCTGTCAAGACTAATCTTTTTTCTAACAGGGTGGCAAAATGAATAACTGAAGACTTAGCATATTGAAATCTCACAGTGGAGAGGTAGCTTGCTTCTGGAAAACCTTACCGGCAGGTGTTCTCCACTGTGTTCCCAGAATTCCCAGGGCTTGGCACGTCCCAGGCCTCAAGTAAGAATCTGAGAGACTGAGGAAATCTTAAGAAGCAAAACAAACATAAGTAAGCCAAGCTGTAGTGCGGACCCCAGATCAGGAGCGGGTTGCTTCGTATGGTTCGCATCCAGCCTCATGTCCACGTAGTGACAGGGACATTCTAGCCCACAGGACCAGGACTCCCTGGCATGGGCCGCGCTGACATCTCAGTGACCACCCCACCTCAGGGCAGAGGACAAGCTGCTTTGTCTGGCTGGAGCCCCAATCAGACGTCACTGTCTTGTGACAACCTACTCTTCTCCCTGCCGTCTTTCCGTGAGCCGAGGGTGGCTCTTGACCTCAGCACCCCCCCGAACATGAACCTGTGTTCTAAGCAGGTAGGGGTGCGTAAAGCACCAGAGGCGGCGACCTCTGAACAAGGCCGCGGCCCTGGACTCAGGGTCCCGAGTAGCTGAACTGCTCGTCCCTGAGCTCGGGGGTCCCCGTGGTGGGGCCTTGGACTTGTGGACTCACTGCTCAGATCTCGACTGGAACATCTCACACTCGGTGTCAGCCTGGAGTCGGGTGGGCCGGTCTGCTCTGGTCTGAAACGGACTCGGTTTCTCTATATGCCTCTGACCAGAATAACTGAGTATAAGAGGCCACGAACTCCCGTCCCTGTCCCCACACCCCTCTGCCATGTCCCCACTCCTCGACTCTGACACTGGCCGTGGGACATCCACATGTGTGACACAAGCAGGGCCTGGTGAGACTTTGTCGGGAAAATTCCAAGGTTAGAGAAAACACCTGTCAGATGTGGGGCAAAACCCTCACACGGTTAGAAAACACAGAGATTCGTGGCAGTGGCCCCAAAATGGGTGTGATCTAGATAGCAACGCAAGAACCCGTGGGCGACATTCGTGGACACTTCTGCAGTCTTGTGCAGGACGATAAAGGAGACACGTGTGAATGGTGACCACCCGCCGGGGCAGGCCCGGGTGTTTGTGGCGCCCCCCAGTAGCAGGTGCAGAGAGGTCGTGACCAAACCCAACCAGACCGAGGACTTCAGAAGCGACCAGAGGTCCTGCTGCTCAAAGTTCACAGCCACAACCCCAGGGTCAGCCAGTTCGACCTGACTTATCTGTGTGTCTACAGGTCATGCTGCCACTTGCTGTCGCTGGGACAGTTGGATGGCTTCATTTCATTTATTTACCTTTGTTCCCAAACAGAAACAGCTTCGCTTTATCTGGTTTTGTGAAGTTACGTGTGCTGATCATACATCGAAGAAGTTGGGGGGAGGGCAGGCCATCGTGAGGGTGGACGCTTGTGCTGGGCCCCTGGGTGCTTGTGCTGTGCACACACAGCGGCGGTGCAGGTGGGCGGTGCAGGTGGGCAGTGCAGCTCCCCTGGCGTGAGGGGCACAGACGCAGCAACCGTGTGGCTGTCGCCTCTGAGGTCTCTGACGGTGACAGACAGCAGGTCAAAGCGCACTCTGTTCACCGGGCCGGCCTGGGTCCCGGTGGGCGGAGCCGCATCTCCCGGGGAAGAAATGGAGCGCGTGTTCCTTCTGTCCACGGTGATTTATGCGCCTCCCCAGAGGGTTTCAGGTTGGGATGTCCGAGGGGCCTGGGCAGTAACCACATGAAAGGCGGGAGGGGTCGGGATGAAATGATTTCATCAGGGAGGCCGCCGCCGGGACAGTGGAGATGGCCTTCGGTGGGAGGCAGTCAAGGTCGAGGCGACACACGCACCGTCCGGGGCCCTCGCTGCTGTTCCGCGGCCTTTTTCTCCCCATTTCAAAACCATGGAAAAGGGCAAAAGCGTGGTGAACGCACGAGAGAGACGGGCTCACGTGGCATTCCGCGCCGGAGATGCCGCACTGGGGGACCGCGCCCCACGCTGCCGGCACCTGACCCCTGGAGTTCGGGGGCGCGAATGTGGCCAGCCGCGAACTGGAGGTGCGGGTGGAGCCCTGGGGCCCTCGGAGGGGTCCGCTTGGGCCTCGGTACCAGCGACGGAGCTGGGCCAGGGAACAGCAGCAGCCTCTATGCGAGCAGGGGACACACACACGGCCACCCCACCTACGGAAAGGTGGTTTTCTATTGTCCTCTCTCCAACGTCAGAGGTCGTGTAGTGCCGGGTGATGCTGTGTCGTACTGAAGAAAGAGGCAGCGACCAACTCTGAGGGGTTTGTGGGGATTGATCGGGCCAAGGGCCCTCGGCGCCCTTCGCAGCGTTGGAGGGGCCCCGCCAGTCTCCATGCGGCATGCCGCTGCCACCTAGGACAAGTGCCTGGAGGGGTGTGTGCGTGCACGCACGTGTGTGCATGTGTGGGTGTGCGCATGCGTATGCACGTGCACGCGTGTGTGACGGGTCTCACCGTTCACGTGTGAACT
The DNA here is from genome assembly GCF_902729225.1 of Pteropus medius. Lineage (NCBI taxonomy): Eukaryota > Metazoa > Chordata > Mammalia > Chiroptera > Pteropodidae > Pteropus > Pteropus medius. Next base: position 4,040,706 of record NW_024340693.1, on the reverse strand, counting down.
GATCTAATGCTCATCTTCCCCAGCGTGTCACGCCTGCCCTCTTGTGGCTGCTGTGTCTTGGCTGCATTACTGCAGCAGTAGGGGGGGCGCTGGGCTCCTGCCGCCCTGTCTGGCTGTGCTACACCAGTGTCTGCGGACTCTGGCCACGCCAGGCCCCCTCCAGAGACCCATCAACATGCTTCTCGCTGGTGTTCCCTTGACCGCGTCTCCATCCCGTTCCATCTTCCAAAAAATATCTTCTGCTTGCATGCTTCTATTTTTATTTACAATTTTTCTCTGTGGAGGTATAATTGGCATATGGCATCATAGTCGTTTCGGGTGTGCAACATAATGATTGACATTTGTGTGCATCGTGAGACGATCACATTACGTCTAGTTAAGAGGATTAGTCTGGTTTTATCGAGGTTTCCGCAGGGAGCAGGATAAACATATGTGTTTCATTCACCACATGTGAGTGGAAGTCCACGCCTAGATTATTATTACGTGAATCGATTGGAATGATGCTAGCCGAAACGATTTTCTAACTCATCCTGTAAAACCTACAAGGTGGCCCCTAAATCAGTTCATTTCTGCATTCTAGTTCCTATGGAGTTTCAATCTTGCTTGACTTCTATCCTCATTATCTTTCTAGAAGATTCAAGTTTATTTATTTATTTATTTATTTATTTTATTTATTTATTAGGCGAGGCAACCCTTGGTTGACCTCACAGATTGCAAGGACCTTGCCATCTTACAATCCCTTATATTTTATTTATTTTTTTTTACGCCTACAGCACCTGGTCTTCCTAGGTGGTCTCCCATCCAAGTACTAACCAGGCCCGACCCTGCTTAGCTTCCAAGATCAGACGGGATCGGGCTTGTTCAGGGTGGCATGGCCATAGATGAGGATTCAAGTTTAAATAAAAGTTAATGCCGGTTAAAGCAACCACTCCAGTGATGAAGAAAATATATAGTCTTTGTCTTTTTTATTTCTAACTAGAGTAAAAAAAAAAAACATACCGTTCTCACAGTTCTGGAGTCTAGGGAAAAAAAAAATACCGTAACACTTACCATCCTTACCATTTTTAAGTGTGTAGTTCAGCAGCATTACATACACACATACTGTTGGGCCACCATCACCAACATCACCTCTAGAACTGTCCATTTTGCAAAACAAACTCTGTCTGCATGAAAGACTAGCTCCCCATCCCCCCCGCCCCTGGAGACCTGCGTCCTGCTGTCTGTCTCTATGAATCTGACTGCTCTGGGTGCCTCATACGAGAGCTGTCACACAGTGTTTGTCTTCTTGTGACTGGCTGATTTCACTTGGTAGAATGTCCTCAAGGGTCATCCACAGTGTAGCATGTGACAGGGTGTCCTTCCTTTTTAAGGCGGGGTAGCATTCTGTCGTGAGTGTGTACCACGTCTCATTTATCTGTCCATCCATCGATGGGCACCTGAGTTGCTTTGGGCGACAGTGAACATCGCTGCTATTGTACACGGGCGTGCAAGCATCTCTTCAAGTGCCTGCTTTCCTTGTTGGGACATGTGCCCAGAAGCGGGGTTGCTGGATCACGGGGGTAAAGCCACGTCGGATGCCGTCCGTCTTCCACAGCTGCTGCACCCTCTACCAGGAGCGCACAAGTTTCCCCTTTCGCCGTCATCTTGAAAAGGAGTAAACACTCCTTTCGAATAAAACCTCAAAAACAGAAATGAAGGAAACTCACCCGTACCTTACCCTCCCCTAATCACCACCAGCGTTTGCTTTTCTCCACCTTTAAACGCAAATGCAGCTTCCCAGCAGGTCCAATGGGGGGCCCCGGCGCTGGGCTGCCCTCTGCAGGCGGGGCTGGTGCTGCAGCGGCCGCGCCTGAGGGAGTGGACAGGTGGCTTGGCGCCCTCCGCCCTGCGGGGACCCACGGGGACCTGTGGGTGGGGGCTGCCAGGGGCCGCTGGGCGGCAGTGGAGAGCCCGGGCTTTTCTGGTGCTTACGGATGTCTCCTGCAAAGCTGGAGGCAGACGTTCTTCCAGAACATTCCAGGAAAAGTATCGGGATGAGTCTAAGTGGGACAAAGCATCGCCGAATGTCGGGTTTGATTTGCAGCAAGATCTGCTGAGCTTGTCGGGAATGCAAGGGGTCCACCCGTCCTGCAGCGCCTCCCAGCCTCTCGGGCGGGTTTCCCCAGGTATCCCGCACAGCAGGGCCCTGGCAGGCACGCACGTGCACCTCCCTGTCCCCTCTGCCCGTGTCTGGCCCAGGTGGGAAGGGCCCGAGGCCAGATCTTCACCTGGAGTCCAGTTCGCAGGGGCCATGGGTTGTGGCTGTTCCAGGCCTGCTTTCTGCCCCCACGTGGCCCTGTCCCCCTTCCCTGGGCAGGCCCGAGGAACAGGCGGCCATCGGGGAGCAGGAGGCTGCCTCATATCCCATTTCTCAGGATGTTCGGAAGAGTCAAAAGCTCGCTCTGGCCTCCTGGGCCTCAGAGGGCCTGGATCCCTGTCTCACCAATGTCTGTGCAGATCGGGGTCCCTCTGGACACCCCTGAATGAAGCCATGCTGGCGGCAAAATGAGAACTGGGAAGAGCATGACTTTCCCACCGAGGAGCTGTCTCTCGGCCTTGGTGCTGAGTGGAGGGGAGAGACCAGTCCTCGTGGAGTTTGAAGCTCAAAGTCACACCGCTGTGTGGCCTTAGAGCTCCAAGCCGAGAATTCAGATTGGTCCCTCAGCCAGCAGTGTCTCCAGGTGTCTCCAGAGGCAAAGAGCATACAGCCTCTGGGTCGACCCTCGGACTTATAAACAAGCCTTTTCTTGTGGTCCTTTTGTTGAGATTCCCTCGATGAGGTATGAAGCATCTGTTTGCCGGCAGCTCCGTTCTCTCTTGATTTTAGCTAAGACGCTAGACAACACATGACACAACTAACATAAACTTCTCGATGAACGGGCTCAGGAGCCACAGCCGAAAATCGCAAGACACGTGAGACACCAGGCATTAGGAGCTCAGCGAGCCGACCTGCTTCATCTGTAAACAATTTTTTTTCTAAAAAACTTAATCGTGGTAGAATGCACATAAAACCTACTACCATAGCACATTTAAGGGTACAGTTCACTGATGTTAAGTATATTCCCATTTGTCTCCATAACTCTTGTCACCTTGCCAGATGGAAACTGTTTCCATTTAACACTAACCCCCCGCCACCCAGCCCCGACTCCCACCACCTACCTTCTGTCTCCACGGTTTCGACAGCACTGGGGGCCTTGAGTAAGTGGGATCGCACAGGAGCTGCCCTTTTGTGATGGGCTTATTTCACAGAGCACAGTGTCTTCCAGGTTCACCCCATGTCGTGGCAGGTGACAGGTCGAATAATATTCTGTTGTTTGAATGGGAATTTGTCTGTGGATTGGCCCATCTGCGGGCACTTGGGTCGCTTCTGTCTCCTGGCGGCTGTGAACAGCCCTGCACCCAGCACGGGTGTGAGGGTCTCCCAGGCTCTGCTTCCAGTTGTTCCGGGTCTGTTTGCGGCAGGAAGTGGAATCCCGGATCACGTGGTGGTTGTATTTTTAACTTTCTGAGAAGCCAGCCAGCTGGTCGCCGCAGTGGCTGCACGTTCTATACAGTCCCCGCACCGGGCGCAGGGGCACGGGTCTCCCACGTCCTCACCTGCCCTTGGTGTTTTTCATGTTCTTTTGATGGCAGCCATCCTGACGCGCGAAGTGGCATCTCTGTGGTTTTGACTGTCGAGTCGCTCCTGATGGGCAATGCTGACCTTTTTTTCGTTTTAAATTTGCTTTTGAATACTCAGCGATCGCGCCCTCCTTTTTTCCAGAAAAGAGATGAAGTTGCTGGAGCAGTCGGGTTCTCTGAAAGGCGCTCTGAGCGCCCATCAGCAGCTGTCACTCATCTCCGGTTGCAGGGACATCCAGGAGGCAGTAGAGGGCGCCATGCACATTCAGGTGAGTCGGGGCCGCGGCGTCGCCGGCGGGGGGAGGGACCCCGCGCCTCACGCGGAGGAGACAAAGGCTGTTAAAAGGTATGGACATCAGAATTGCGTTGTGTGACCGGAAACGCTGTCCCCAGAACGCTCCTGCGTGCGCTCTCTGCAAACTGCGGTGACGCCGCTGTCTTTCGGGGGCGCTGGGATTTGGAGCCAACTGCCGCTCGGAGTCTGTGTTACCCTCCCACGGCCTGAGCGCACCCCGTTTGCGTATCTAAGCAAAGGCTTACAGGAACTACCTGGAAAACTCGGGGTATAGATCTGGCTTTTGAGGTGTAACACCCACTGCCGCAGGTTAAGCAGATTCGCCCAGAACTGGCAGCGCCCCTCCGGGTACCCCGGGACTCTGCGTTCTGACGCTTGATCCCTCCGTGTACCCCGAGTCGCCCGTCTCACCGTCCCCGCGAGGCGACCAGCTGGACGTCGGGAGCAGCCCCGGCCCCAGCAGTGTCCAGCCGGCAGCGGCTCTGGGGTTCGGTCCGTGCGGGAAGCCAGGCCCGCCCGGTGCGGCCTGACGCCCTGAGGCCGCCAGCGGACGTGGGCGGTCAGAGCCCGCTCGCGCTGCAGTCCCCGCCGCGGAAGCGGCTGCGGGGGCGCGGGGTGCGGGGTCAGCTCTGGGGACACGGGGTGCGAGAGGCTGCGGGGGCGCGCGGTGCAGGAGGCTGCGGGAGGCTGCGGGGTGCGGGGTCGCTCGGAGATACGGGGTGCGAGGCTGCGAGGGGCGCAGGGGAATGCCGCGAGGTGCGGGAGCCGGCTCTGGGCACGCAGTGCGAGGAGACTCGCGAGGGCGCGGGGTGCGAGGCGCCGAGGGCCCTCGCTGGCGCTTTGTGGCGGCGCTCGTGCGCGGGCGGGACAGTGGTCGAAGCGGGGAGGCGGCCGCCCAGCACCCGCCGCCTTGCGGAGCCGCTGTGGCCCCGCAGGTTTCTCAGTGATGCGCCCCCTTCCTGCTGGCGGGGGAGCCGCGCTGCTCGCGTCCCAGGGGCCCCGCGTGAGGCAGGGCTCCGCCTTTCCAATGAGAAGGTGAAACCGGTCCTTTTCGGGGTCCTTTCACAGAGGACATTCACGTGATGGACATGAAATGCTGTCGTTACGCACGCGGCGTGACTGACACGTGACCATGCGACCGCCACTCTGTCCTGCTTTTGCATTTCGCACAAACTCTTTCTTAGGCTCTCAGGAGCCGCTCGGCCCCGGCGCCTGCGCCCGTGGCCGTGGGGACGTTTCGACTTCGCTTTCCCCGGAGCCCGGGCGCGCCCGCGGCCGGCGTCGGAAGCCTCATCTCCCGCCTCCGCCACGCATTCTGAGGCCTTCGGGTGCGTTTGTGCCCCATGCAGCGGCACACGTGTGGCTCGTGGTCCCACAACGTGACCCCTGTTGTGTCCTTTTCTTTGAAGTGATCTTTGTAAAGCTTACTTACAGATTTTCCAGCTGGAGCGATCGTCCAGTCATGCCCCAGGGACCATCCGTAGGTCTGCGTTAAATTTCTTTGTCTCCTGGTCCCATTTAAAAATAAAATAGATGCTGTCGGATGGCTTCTATACTATCATGATTGAATTAGGTTCAGGCTCAATGTTTCTTTCCCAAACAGTATATTATTTTTTTTAAAAAAAATGGAGCACCCTCCACAATACGAGAACCTAAAGATGACTTGACTGTGACTAGCCCTTCCATGGGATAATTTCGGGGCAATGTCCTAACTTATAATGCATGTCAAGTGCTTAGCACAGTACTCGGCACACAGAACATGCTTAATAAAGTTATAAAAAATTATTTCGTAGTGTGCCCGCTTGTGTACAATTTTGGCAGTGGACAAATGACACTGGACGAGGCATGTTGTTCCGCGTGTGTCAGGTGCTGAGCACCGCTCCTGAAGGTGGGCCCCTCTTTTCTGGAATGACTGGACGAGGCAGGTGACATTTACAGGCAGAGCAGCCCTGAGTCAGGCGGTGCGGGGAGAGGCAGCCAGAGGGAAGTGGTGTCCGCCCTGCGAGGTTTAATTCCCTTGAAGGGTCATGCTCTGTCCTTCCAGACACACAGAGGGGCGGGCAGGGGGCTAGGGGGGGGGTATGACCAGACTTTGGAAGGCTGGGGCCTGCTTGGCCTTAGACAGGTGGCTTTGGGGGCTGGGGCCAGGGCACAGGTGGGGACAGGGTCTCAGGAAGAGGTGAGCAGAGGGCAAAGGAGCCCATGAGTGCTCCAGACCGAGTGAGGAGAACAGCGTGAGGAGGCGTGGAAAGGCCGGCGGAGGGAACCGAGCCGGGAATGCTGAGAGCCGCCCTGGGGAGCCGCGTGGATGACACCAGCCGACATTTGCCAGGTCCTGGAGGGGCGCACAGCTGCCCTATCCAAGTGTTCTCGTTCAGAAAGAGGGAGTTTGGGTTTCGTTCCGTGTCCCGATTAGAATCCTCCAGGGAAGGTGTTTCGTAGGAGACTGAAACCAATCAGCAGGGAAAACCAGTCAGAAAACCAATCTTCCATTTCTGTCTGTTGCCCTGACTGACCTTCTTGGGCATGTTCCCACGTTTCTTTATGTGACATATGGCGAATTCGATTTGCCAGATTTTGAGACTAATGAATATTCATTCTGTCTGGTTTACCAAACTAACGAGTAAATAACCCCCCTCCCCCACATCAAAGCCCGCCTCATGTTGTACCATGTGTTTGTTAATTTCTATTAGGTTTCTAACAATCCGGGAATGTTCAAAACATATTTTATAGAAAAATAAAGTTTACAGAAATACTGGTCCGTGATTCCAAAAATGTTTTAATACTTTTGCGTTACCATTTCTCTCGTTTATTTTCTCTCTCCCTCTAACAGACTTGGCATTACGCTGTAAATCGAATTTTGTATCATGGTTTTTATTTAAAACCTAGAACATTTCTTGCAGCGTGGTTTGCCCAGGACTTTGTCAGATGGAAGTATAGTTTTTGGACTTATAGCACTTGTTACATTTCTTACGTGATGTTTAACCTGATAGAACCTTCCGTTTAAGAATGGCACCCGGGCTGGAATCCGAAGGGCCACCCCCCACCCCACCCCGGTGCTCCCGACCCCTCGCCAGCCGCACCTCTCGTCAACCCTTAAAACTCCTCCAATTTGTTAAAGGGAACATTCTCACTGTAGAAAACCTAAACTAGGCTCTTCGGAGACATGTTTTTTATGAAAAGAAAATCATTATTACTTTAGGGAATTGCTCAAAAGCGGGAGGCAGCACTTCTTAGTTTACATCGCTGCTCCCCGCTCTTCAACTGCAAACGATCTGGCTGTAGGCCGTGCCGTGTCCGTGAGCCAGCGCCCCCGAAATGTGAACCTAAGTCTCCCCGGTGGTTTGCCTTCCGCCCAACCCGCCCCCCGAGGCTGGACCAAGGCTCGGAGTTCCCTCACGGTCTGCTGAGCTGTGGGCGCATGCAGGAGCCAAACCTGAATTGCTAGACCTTAGTGCAATTTTGAAATCAAACCTTGCCTGGCAAGAAAAGCTACTATCCTGGAAAAATAAGTCTGTCTGAAAAGCCTGACTAAAGCGTTGACTCTTCAAGAGCTTAAGGCTCATTAGCTGTGATCCAGAGGCTTGATCTAATCTCTGGGGTTTAAGGCTTGAGCCGGGGGTAGCTGGTAGGAGCCCTGGGAACAGTTGATGGAGTTCTGACGTTTAAGTGGTGTTCCCTTGCACAAAATCAGGGCAGCAGACGAAACTGGAGGTAGATTGTATTACCCACAGAGATAAGCAGAATTTGCATTCTGCACTTTACCTTTAAAATTTAGAAAACAGGTCATTTTGATAAGGACTCTGAGACCTCGTCAGCAGTTGCAGGAAGTGGTGATTGTAAATTCTAACACTGTTTTAAAATTTTTATGTTTCCTTAAACAGTGGAAGCTTGGTGGACTTTGGCCTTGGTTCAGCGCAGCTCGGAATAACCCTTCTCTCACGGAGGTGCGGGTGGGGATGGGGGACTTTTGGGTGGCACCAGGCGTGTGGGATGCCAGCACTGAGGCTATACAGAGTGTTCCCTGAACACGAATTTCACTTTTCCTGTCCCACGTGCTTAAAAGAATCAGATTTACTGAGGTGTGCTTTACACAAGCTAAAATTCATCCATTTTAGTGTTCGGTTCCACGTGTTCTGACACATGCATACCATCACTTTCAAGCTTTGCGGCATCCCATTACCCCCACCCTGAAGTTAACCTCCCCGCCCCCCACAACCCCTCCATCTGTTTCTTGTCCCATAGTTTTGGCTTTTCCATAATGTTATACAAAATGGAATCATCCTGTCTGTAAGCTTTGCGTTTGGAGTCTTTCTCAGAGTAAAATGAATGTTACACGCGCACGCGCCGCCTCGGTTATCCGTGATTTGTTTCTTTTCGTTCATGAGTCGTAGTCCACAGTTCGTCTATCCATGCACCAGTGGAAGAACATTCGAGTTGTCTCCGGTTTTTAGCAATTACGAAGAAGGCTGGTGTAAACATTATTATATGAACATTTGTTTTTATTTCTTTTGGGTGAACACCTAGGAGTGGAGTAACTAGGCGTAAGGGAAGTGGATGTTTATCTTTGTAAGAAACTGCAGAACTATTTTCGAAAGCGGCTCTCCTGTTTTGCATTTTCGTGTGCATTACGTGAGTGTCAGTTGCTCTACATCTGGGAGTATTAAGGTGAGTCCCCCCAACCTCACGTGCATGCAGTACTACAGTTTTAATTTGCATTTCACTGATGACTAATGACATCAAGTATCTTTTCCTATGTTTATTTGCTATTCATGTAACCTTCCTTGGTGTAGCGTGTCTTCAAACCTTTTGCTTATTTTTTAAAAATTGGGTGGTTTTGTTTCTTATTGAATTTCGAAATTTTCTGATGAATATATTCTGGCCAAAAATTCTTTGTCCGGTATGTGTTTTGCAAACATTTTCTACTAATGTTTTTGTTTTCTTAACAGCGACTTTTGAAAAACAGCAGTTTTCATTTTCAGTGGAGTCCAATTTAACATTTTTTTTCTTTTATGGATTATGCTTTTTCTGTTTTCTCATCGGGACTTTATCTGACCGAAGGTCACAAAGATTTTCCTCCTGTATTTTCTTTTAGAGGCTTTATAGTTTAATATTTTACATGTATGTCTACTATCCATTTTGAGTTACTTTTAATATGAGGTAAAAGGGCATTCAGTTTTTATATCATTTTTTGAGACTATCATTTCTTCATTGAATTGCCTTTGAATTTTGGTCAAAAATCAACTGACTATATGTGTGAGGGGTTTTTCTGGACTCTGTTCTGTTCCACTGATCTGTGGGTCCATGACACTTTGTTTATAGTAAAATTCGAAATCGAGTAATGTGAGTTCTCCACATTTGTTCTTTTTAAAAATTATTTCGGCTAGTCTTAGTTCCTTTGTTTTACATTTTAGAATTAGCTTGTCAGTTTCTAAAAAAAAAAAAAAATCCTGCTGAGATTATAGCAAATCTATTCATCAATTGGGAGGAGAATCAACATCTTGAAAGATTGAATTTTCCAGCCCATGAATGCAGTATATTTCTCCATTTATTCAGTCTTAGTTTTAATAGAATCTGTCATGTGTGTGTTTTGTAGTTTTCAGCATATAGGTCTTGACATGTTTTCTTAGATTTATACATAAATATTTCATGGTTCGGGTGCTGTTATAAATGGTACTTTCAAAGCTTTTCAACTTCCATTCCTCATTGCCCGTACATAGTGACATAGTTCGTTTTTGAACGATGTCTTCCATCCCGTGGCCTTGCTAACTCACCGATCGGTCCCAGCAGCACTTTCGTAGATTCTTCCGGATTTTCTATGTCGACAGTTGTATCTGTGAATCGAGTTTTATTTCTTCCTCTCCAAACGATTGAGTTTTTACTCCTTTTTCTTAACGTATTGTCCTGGCGAGGCCCTTGGGCGTGATGCTGAAGAGACGCAGGGGGAGTGGACGTCTCCGTCCGGTTTCTGGTTTACGTGGGGAAAACATTCAGTCTTTCGTCACTAACTGTGATGTTAGGGTTTTTCGGATATCTTTTTATCAGATGGAAGAAGTTCCCTTTACTTCCCAGTTTGTCGAGAGTCGGTATCATGAATGGATGTCGCATTGTGAATTTCGTCCACCGGTTTTTCTGCATCGATTGAGAGGATCGATCATACGGTTTTTCTTTAATCTGTTGTTATGGTGAATTTTGTTGGTTTATTTTAGAATGCGGAACCAACCTTGCATGCCCAGAATAAACCTCACTTGGTCGTGGCGCATTATCCTTTTTATGTTTTCCTAGATTTAATTTGCTAATATTCGTGGAGGGTTCTCGCATGGTTTTCATACTGGGGTGGCACTGGCCTCATAAAAGGAGTTGAGACACGTCCTCACCTCCCATATCTTCTGGAAGAGTTTGCGTAGGAGTGGTTCCATGTCTTTTTCAGTGTTTTGTAGAATTCACCAGAGAAACTATGTAGGCTTCCAGGTTCTCTGAGTCGGAGGCTTTAGACAGTGACTTCACTTCTTTAGTAGATATAGGACTTTTAGGATTATCTACATTTACCTGAATGACTCTTGGACGGTGTGTGTCTCAAGGAATTTGTGTATGTCATTTGTCACATGCAGACTCATGCCATATTTTTGAATTTATAAGAATAAAGTTATGTATGACATTCCTTTATTGTCCTTTTACTACCTGGGGTTTTTTTTTATTGGTGAGCCTTCTTTATTCCTGATCCTGAAAACTTATGTTTTCTCTCTTTTTTTCTTTAGTTGATTTGGCCAGTAGTTTAGTCATTTTACTAATATTTTCAAAGAACTGGCTTTTGATTTCATGGGTTTTTGTCTAAGTGACTTTTGTTCTCTATTTCAGTAATTTCTGCTGTTAGCTTTCTTTCTTTCCTGCTGCTTACATCGAATTTAATTTGTACTTCTCCTTTTATTTTCTGTTAGATAACGGGTTTGAGACCTGTATTTTCTAATATCAGCATTTAATGCAACACATTTCCATGGCTCGGGCTGTTCGCCACTTTGTTGTTTCCTGGATGACTAGTTACTCTGTTCCTCTTCATTCTTGCTGTCTTCATTTGTGTTTTGCCGATTTTTTTTTTTTGTAGTGACGTACTTTGATTCCCTTCTCATTTTCTCACATGCATCTTCTTTATAGATATTTTCTCTGTGGTTACCATAGGGATTACATAAAGTATCTTACAGCGATCTGTTTTAAACTGTAGCAACTTCAGTCACACGGCGACAGCTCTATTCCTTTGCATCCCCATTTATGTTCTTAATGTCACAAATTACATATTTCTGTATTTTGTTTGGATTAACCTGGTTTAGCAGTTATAGTTACTTTTTGTTTTCATCTTTTAAAGCTTATGCCAGAATCCCCCAGATACAGTGCTGCAGGATTCTGCATTTGTCCGTACATCGCCTTTGCCAGAGAGCTCTGAATTTCCGTACGTGTGCGTGTTGCCATCCAGCATTTTACCTTGGAGGACCCCCTTTGGCAGCTCTCGTAGGCAAGCCTAGTGGCGATGAACTGCCTTTAGCTTTCGTTTATCCAGGAAGGTGTTTATTTCTCCTTTAATCAATTTTAAAGGACGGTTTGGCCAGATATAGTTTTCTTGGTTGGCAGCTTTTTCTTTCAGCACTTTGAATATATTTTCCCACTGCCTTCTAGCCTGTAACGTTTCTGCTGAGAAATCTGCTCATAATCATAGGCCCGTTCCCCTGTACGCGATTCAGCTCTGAATGAATCCATGTGTCCTTATCCGCTGCACGCCCCCCTCCCCGCCCCCCAATGCTCTTTCTCTGCAGAGGTTCCTGTGCCAGGGGAATTCAGTCAATCTAAATCCAATGCCATGTAGAGAGCAGTGACCTAATTGCCACCTCCAGTACTTTGCTGTCATAAATGAGACTCAGTTGGCTGTCCTTGTATATCATTCCTGCATCATTTGAGTTGCCTTTTTAAGGGCAGGTTCACTGAAAATGGAATGACTAGATACCGGCCCCTTTCTGGCACTCGGGGACGTACTGCCAAGTGACACTGTAAACCTTCCTTACCCTTTTAAGAGCAACCTATGAAGACAGTTTTATCTCCAAGCTTGCCAGTATTGGGTCTATGGATCCTTCAGATGCTTATAAATTGATAAATGAAAACAAATAGTTCACCGTTCACGTTTGTAATAACAAACATGTCATCGTCCCAATGTTGGCACTCCTAGTTTGGTTTCTAAAATCACTGAAACACTGAATGATGGCCCTACTTTCCCCTAAACTTAAAAAGAATAGTTCAAATCTTTGTTTAAAAGGACACTGCCCAGCTCTTTAGAAAGATGGGATGATATTGTAATAAAAATCAGAGAATCGACATAATATTGATTATGTATAGATATAGAAACCTCTCTCTATATATATACACACACATACATATATATATATATACTTATCTTTTCATAGATAGAAACTAAATTGCCCCTTTGCCTGAGACACGATAGGCCCAAAGTTAACGCCCAAAGTCAAAATAAGCACGTGTTTAATATAAACATTTTTATTGTATGAAATCTGTTCAATGGAATATAAAATACCAAGTAAGGGAAACAATGTGAGGGGGAAAAAACGTGATGTCGTCATTAGTTGCAAACATGACGCGTCCATGTGACAGCAGCCATGGCACACGTGTCTGCTGCTCGGGAGGCGGCGACCACTTCAGCGGTAACACCGCTCGCTTTGGGTCCCTTCCCGCAGAGGGTTTTCGCGTGTTGCTGGTGCTGCTGGGCGGCCACTACCTTCCGAGGACGCTGGGTACCGGGCACCACAGAGCACATCCCTGAGCCCTGCCTCCGTAAGCGCAGGCGCGTGCGGGTCTCTGTCTGGGAACTGAACACCGGGCCCCGCACGTAGCAGTGGGGGCCGTGGGAAGCACCGCCTGCCGTTGGGCTCCCCTCCAGCCCTCGGGCCTCCTGCTCAAAGTGGACGGCATTCGAGACCTCGCCCAGGACCCGCTCAGCAGCACAGGCACCCTGGGGTCCCCATCTGCTGACTCCGACCGCCTCGGTTGTGTCCAGTTTCATTTGAAAGTCAATATTCAAAGACTCGTTGCCCAGTGTATCTGTTTGAACAATGGGGGGGGAGGGATGAGAATCAAAAGGCTTCTTTCAAGCTGCTGACTTTCACCTTTTCGGAGTTGGGTTGGGCCGTGTCACCCGTCACCCGGGGGAGAGCTTCCTGTCACTCGGGAGCCCTGGCCATTGGCAAGCACTGAATTGCCCATTGTGCGAGGGAACGCGCCTTGACACTTGAGTAGCTGATCCTGTTGTTTGGCCGAGGAGGTGGCTACCTCCGGCCCTTCTGACGAGAGAGGCCACCGGGAGGGACATCGGGAGAGGCGACGTGCACGCCGTTTCCTGCCGCCTCGGCCTCTGCCGCGTGCCTGCCTGAGGTGGGGGGCTCAGCCAGGTGCTTCCCGGACGGTGCCTGAGTGCCTCACACCTCTCACCCTTGCTGGGACTTGACACAGGCCTTCCCTGAGCAGGGCGTCGACAACCTGACAGGGACTTGTCTGGGGGCCTCTGACACTGTCCTGCCTCCTCTGCGAGTTCACCTGAACTACTCCTGTGGCGCCACCTGAGTTGGTGGGTCGGCGGGGAGGGGGGACCCTTCCCCCCCAAGGAACCGGGCTTTCTCTCCATGTTGCTGAGCACTGCCCGAGCGGCCGACAGCACCGAGGGGCCCCTGTGTCCCTAGGGCCAGCACGCCTCTCCGTCCCTCCACCCAGGGTGGGTGATGCTGTGTGCCAGCCTCTAACCACCTTCCGGATCTGTGCCTCGCGCTGATCTGTGACAGCCCCCCAGGGCTGCGTGCTGCCGCTGAGTCTTGCCTTGCCATCCCCTCCCCTGTCACTGCGGCCTCCCTGCCCGCGGAGTATTTTTGGAGGTATTTTGCTGGTTTCCCTTGCGTGTCCCCAGCGTGTCCTCAGCACCTAAGCAGCGTGTGGGACGAGGTGCGGACTTGGTGCTCACATTTGCTGAGGACCGAGTGATGCCATTGGAGACCCCATCCGGGATCCCCCGCCTGTGGACTGGAGAGGAGGCGCTGGCCCCTCCATGCGCTCTGCGGCCTGCCCCGGGAAGGTGCCACCGGGGGTGTGGGGCCTGCCTCGGGGTCCGGGCTGTTAGAGCTGGAGGAGACAGACCAGGGGTTCCGAGCTGGCCTGACCCCGAGGCCAGGGGGCCTTGTCCCTGATCCTCCGGTCGCTGAATAAGAAAAGCACAGTGTGGCGGGGTTCCGGGATGCCAGGCTGCCCCGTCCCCTTGCTGAGGGTAAGGGGTCGGGGCCAGCTAGGCAGGAACCTGTGGGTCGGGGAGAGGCAAGAAAGGGTTTCTCCAGAAAATCTCCAGGCCCAGGCCTGGGCGCTGGCTGTGAGGGACTTGGGGTGGGAGTCCCCGTTCCCCTGGGAGCAGCCTCTCCCCGTGGTCTCAGCAGGGATCCAGGAGCTCTTTAAAGTAAGAACTTCAAAGCTGCCTTCCGGCTGGAAGTGCATGGAGGAAGCCGTTGGAACTGCCGCGGCTGCACGCACTCCCCTGAGCATCTGGGGAGAGGCCCGGGCCGGCTGCTGTTTGGGGAACGGGGGACGGAGCCCCACGCTGCTCCGCCCGCACCAGGCGATTTTATCCACTGCCTGCTGCAGGGAGGGAAACCCCTTCAGAGATGAGGAAGTGGGAGCCGATCCCTCGTTAGCCTCATTTTTGGGGCCAGGTCACCCTGTTACTTATGCCCAGTTAACTTGATGTGTTTTTGGTACTTTCCTGACACGTGGAGCAGGTACGTAAACCGCGGCAGAAATGAGAAATGAAAAGTGAGTTATCTTGAGTCCTCCTGCGTCTCTCGATCCTTGGGAACTTTACGTGTAACGTCACCCCGAGCGGCCCACGTCCCCTTCCTCGAGGGCTTTGCTCTGCGTTCCAATGTGTGTCCGTAACAGGCCGGGTTCCGTGCGGGGGCGGGGAGGGCGGGCTGTGCCGGCCTGGGCCCGGGCCTTGGGATCGGCCTTGGCCTTCGTCCTGCGCGGTCTCCTACCCCGCGTTCCCAGGCCAGGTCCTGTGCGTGTGACAAGGCCTCCCGAGGGTCTTCCGGCTCGAGGCCAGTTCAGAGCCTCAGGCCTGTACACAGGGCCGAATCTGGCCACGTGTAGTTTTAAAAATAATTTTTTTGTTGTTGTTATTTTCATGACTCACTGTTTAAAAGTCAGGAAATTTTCACATAGAATGTGGATTTCTAACAGCTCGTTGGAATCAGATCATCTGGCCACCGAGCGACGGCCTGGTCCTGTCACCGCCTTGTTTTCCTTATTCTGAGGCCAAGTGGCTGTCACCAGGTCACGGTTCTTGCACTGATCCTCTCAGAATGGAGAGGAAAGTGAACTATTTCTAGTATCTGAGTCTCAGTCAAAAGTGGGAAAAGAAAAAGTAAGCTGCGGACGAATTTCCCACCACTAGGGCCAGCCCCCTGTTACCTGTGTGAGCGCGGAGGCCCTTGACCTTGCTCCTCTGTCCCTCCCCTCCAGGCCGAGACCTTGGCCCCCACAATTTTAACATTCCCAACAGGAAGAAGCACAGAGGGGGTCCAGGGAGCAGCCCCCCCACATGCCAGGGCACAGCCGGCCTCTCCGTCCGGCCCCACCACCGAGCCCCAAGATGTCCTGGGCTGCCTGCCAGCAACCCGAGACCCGTGGCTGGTGCTGACAGTTTGGGAACTGGGACCAGGCAGGGAGTCCCCAGAGACGAGCTCAGCTTCCTTCTTGTCCCCAAGGTGGGGGGAGGGGGTGGGACCCAGCACCAGATCGTGAAAGACGCCCACTCGGCACAGCGGGCATCCAGGGGCCGGAGGGGGATGGGATGCTGGTCCCGAAGCCGTGTCCCTTCTCATTTGCTGCTCCCGTGACACCGCAGACGGGCCGCTGAGCGCGATGCCGCCCGGTCTCGGGACGTGGAGAGAGGCGAGGCCATGTCGGGAAGATGAGTTTAGCTTTTTACCCAAAGTGCAGGCACCACTAGGTGTCAAAGATCATGTCGGCCTTCGACGTCGGTGCCGTGTGAAGCGTATCACGACCGTCCCCCTCCAAATTTATCCTGCCTCTCCTTTGCGATGTAGCTTTTGGCTACATCTCAGCCATAGGGGCACCTGTCATATCTAAGTCCACGGGGAGTCACCGGGTCCAGCTGACAGCAGCACAGACCTCACGGACAAGGAACGCCAGCAGCCTGAGGATGAAACAGATAACGGGACGAACCTAAGGCTGAGGCCTTCTAGGGAAGGGGGTGTCTCAGCCCCGTGCCGATCGAGCCCCGTGTCCTCCCGCCCTTTGGGCCATCTGTGGGGGGAGCCGACCCCTTTCTTTATTGTTCGGCGCATTTTGAGTTTGGTCTTTGATTTCCTGGAGCGGAGAGCATCCTGACTGGTAAAGATGGTAGATTAGGTCTTGACTCCGGCTCGAACTCCCGAAGGCTTCCTGGCAGCTCCACGGTCTCGCCGGGGGTTTCGGCGTGTGAAACCTTGTCCGGTCTGCGGAGTCACACGTGGAAGATTGAACTCGCGCTTACCAAGGACCGCTGGGCCCGGACTTGAATCACAGGAGTGACAAGAAAGCGTCTAAATTTAAACTTGCTTTTTCCCCTTGTCACCCTCACATACAGTCCCCCCCGAAAGGAGGTGGCACACACATTCTGAGACGCCACAGCTTGCTTCAGGCGTAGGGCCCGGGGCAGCTTCAGAAGGTAGGTTGGTGTCGTGTCTCCGGCAGACGCTGCGTTCTGGAGTTCCAGTCGAGAGCCTGTCTACCGGCTTGTTTTCTTACATCCTACGGCTGTTTCTCGAAGCCGGGGAAGGAGTTCTCCGGCTCACGGCACGGCAGGCTGGAGAAGGTAAAGGGAGAAGACAGTGTCTGTGCCTCTGAAAAGAAGCCCCATGAGGCAGCTTCTTGTTCAGCCGGTGGCCTGCGGGGCGACTCTCCCTGGGAAGGTGGGCGTTGACGGAGTCGCTGGTTCGTGCTGGAGACTGTGGAAGGCACGGGGGGGCTGAGTCACAGAGGGTGTTCGCCAACGACACAACGGGACAATTCTAGGCATCTGTGATTCCTTTCAAATTCAGGGTCACGTATCTTATTGTAGAAAATTTCAGAATCAAGGAGAACCGTCCTGGTGTTTATCTTTCCAGGTATTTTTAACGTGGGCCTCTTAGCATTTTTAATGAAGTATCTCAGTTTTACAGAAAGTACAGAATAAGAGAATGAAGACCCGGGTGTTTCCACACCTCGCTGACCGCGGCGCCGCTATGCGGGGCGGGCCGTGCCTCAATCCGGTTTCTCGGCAGAACCGCCCGAGAGACGTCTCACGCCTGCCAGTCCGATGTGTGTGCGGGGTTTTAACCTCCGTTTCCCCGACGACTTGAGAGGTCGGATATTTGAGCTTCCCCTCTCCTGCCCCTCCCTCTCCGTCACTTTTTTGTGCCGTTTCTGTGCTGCGCTTTCCCCATTTAAACGAAATCCTTTAACTTTACTGATTTGTAGCCGGTATCTTAAAAGGCTAGGTTCGAATCCTGTTTCATATTCAGCTGCAGTCTGCAGTCCGTCTCGCTTTGTTTGTGGTGTCTTTTTACACACACATAAGTTTTTTTTTTTTTTTTATTTCCATGCCGTCAGATGTACCATTCTTTTCCTCAATACTCAATGTTCTATGCTTTTTAAGCCTTGTTTGAGCATCCTTGTTTGCAGACGGGGCGTCAGCACCTAGGCAGCTCTCTACAGGTCAGCGCCAGGCCCTTGCAAAGTGGGAGACAGTGTGAGTCCGCCCCCAAGAGAACGGCAGAGCCACGGTGTCATCCTTTTCTGCTTCTCTTCCTCCTCTTGCCAAAGGGACAAATTACCAAGGTCTCCTCGCAGATCCAGCGAGGACTGTCCCCTTTATAAGGGAGCGAGTGAAACCCAGCATCCACATGTGTCCTGGGGTGTCCTGGGGACTTTTCATCTGTGCCCAGCCCCAGCAAGCCTCCGACAGTGCCGAGTCTTGGCCCCTTGCCTGGATAGCTCCGGACTTGTTCCCATGGTGTTCAGAGGGACACGGAGGTCGAGTGACTTGCCCAGAACCACGCAGCCGGTCGGTGGGGGGCAGAGAGTCACCGCTGGTTTCCGTGCCGCCCAGATTAGATTCTGTTCAGGCCCGAGCTGCTTCGTGCTGTGCGGCCGTGTTTATCGGGCCTTCGGGTCACTTCTGGATGTGCTCAGGGAGCAGCCGGGACGTGTAAAAGCCGGTCTCCCTCGAGTCGCAGGTACTGCCCACCCTCCAACGCGCCCAGGGGCCCACCGCGAAGTCCTTCTGTGCCCGCGAGGCCTGCGGGGCCATGCGGCCTGTTCTAAAAGCAGGAGCCCACCAAATGTGCCGTGAACGTTTCAAGTTTCTGATCGATTAAGAGTTCCCACCGAGGGACCGCCTGGCCGGAAAACCATCGAAGTTCTTTGAAAAGGAGAGGCTTTCTTTCAGGGCCGCGGCGAAGGCGGCCGTGTGGGCGACACGTTTGTCCCCGAGGCGCGTGCTATGTTCTTGGCGGTCGCGCAGGCTTTCCCAGGTCTGAAGTGGATTCCAAAGCCAAAACGACACAGTGATGCTAGACGCAAACACTTCTGTGAGGCCGGCCAGCGGGCAAAGCCAGAGCGGGTGGCAGGTGGGGAGAAGAGACGTGGCAGTAAAACGCGTTTTAAAAAGGCCACCGCGCAAAGACTGCCGGCAGTCCAGAAGGACGCCCGCAGCCCAGCGTCCAGCGGTCAAATGGGGCGAATTCCCGATTCACAAAATTGATGCAAAGACCAAAAACACTAAGAAACTCAAGTCTGTTTTCAAGGTGGGGAAATTGGAGACCCGTGGGGCAGCGTGGTGGGTGTCCCTGTGCGATCGGGCGGGTCTGGGAGTTACAGGGGCCCCCGGGGGCCGGCATCCCAAATCGCCCCGCGCTTGGTGACATAGGGTGACAGGTTCACCCTCGCCCAGCCCCGGAGGCCAGAGTCCGACATGGAGCCGTGGCAGGGCCGCTGCCTCCGAAGGCCGGTGGGCAGCCTCCTCCCACGTCTTCCTGCTGACGTGAGCTTCGGCAAGTTATTTCACCCCGGCGTGGAGCAGGCTGCTCATGCACAGAGCATGTGTAATACGACGTGATTATTCTAAGAACTAAATGAAAAGGTACAGGGGGTGCTTGGCACACACGGGGTATTGTTCGAAACGCTGGCGGATGTTAGTATGACAACCAGTCGAAGCGTTTCTTATGCCGGCAGTTTTACCTGTGCTTTTCTCCTCCTTTTAGGTATTTCTTTTTCTGTTTTGGAAGATGGTGAACAGGAAAGGAAAACAGGAATGGACACCCCTAGCACGTAGTCATGAGCTCTGTTTCTCAAAACCTCAGTGCCCGTGAAGAAGTGAATGGCAGAGTGTGTGTGTGTGTATGTGTGTGTATCTATCTTGCATTTTTAATACATTTTTTTTTTTGACTACAGTTCACAATCAGCATTAGGCTATGTTCAGGTGTACGGATCAGTGCTTAGACGTTTGTGTAACTTACCAAGTGATCCCTGCCCGTAGGTGGGTCCCACCTGGCACCACGCACAGTTATCGCGACGTTACCGACTTCGCTCCCCGCACGGCACGTCACACGCCCGTGACTGCGGTGGAACCGCCGACTCGTGCATCTCAAGGCGGTATTTTTTTAAACTGAAGTATAATTGACATACCACATTGTAAACATTATATTGGTTTCAGGTGTACAGCATAACGATTTCATATTTATATATATCGCTAACTGCTCACCACAGTAAGTCCAGTTAGCATCCATCACCACATATAGTTACAAAATTTTTTTCTCGTGATGAGTACTTATGCTTCTTCATATTTAAGGTCAATTGAGCCAACTTGGGCTGTATCTCTGATTATGAAGACTGCGTGAATGCACATTTCCTGCACGTAGTAGAAAAATGACATCATTTGCCTATTGCTTTAGGAAGGAAGAAACTCAGGAGGCTCCTCGCTCCTGGTTGACCAGAATTAGGTGAACAGCCAAAGCTGAGTTCCCACCCAGCCTCCCCTCACCGCGAGCACCCGGCTGACAGGCCCGCACAAGGCCGAGTGGGTGAAACTCATGATCTCGCCTTGAAAAAATGGCCAGGAGCGAGACAGCTACTTAGTCATTATTTTAACTGTAGGTTGCAACATGGCTTACGTCGGTGGTAATGGCAGCTCAGGTGATGGAGGCTGCCAAGAACACACTCGCCTTGGCAAGTCAATGAGCTAGCGCTCTCTCCCAAGGAGCCTGGCTGGATTCCAGAGCCTTCTTCCGGGCAGTGCTCAAACCTGTCGTAGTTTATTCTGCCGCTCTGTTTTCACGGAACAGAGTGGGTCATTGCTTTTACTGCATGCATGCCGAAAGGGTGTTCTAACATCCACCTACTCAGAAGATCACCGTCTGCCTCGCGGTTCTCTGCAGAGACAGGAGTGGACTCCCCGAGCACGTAGCCGTGTGCGTCTGTGGGCGCCGCCGTCTGCCAGGCGGAGCACGCGGGGGGCCTGGGAGCTCCCCGTTCCTGACCACCTACGCCCCGACCCCCACATCGAACGCACGAGTCTACTCTCGGAACAGCGAGGAATCATTTCTTCTTCGTTGTCTCCTTCGCCATTGCCCTAGACTATTTCTGTGTGGCCATCTGATCGATTCTCCCCCGCCCCCCATTGCTGTCAACAAGGTACGGCCGAGCCCCTCGGCGTGGGCCCCAAGCCCTCTGTGGTGTGTTCCCTACCTACCTCTCACCTCATCTCTCACACCCTCTCCCCTCCCAAACGGCGCGGCGAAGGTCCACGGACAGACCCGCGCCCCGGGCAGGGTCCCGCTCCGGAGCCCAGGCTTTCTGCGACGGCTCCTTCAGTGGCTCTCGTCAACTCCCGGCTCCCAGCAGAAGCCGTCACATTTTCCACACTTACAGGGCAGGTCACGGAACGGATCACGCTGCGTCTTGGCGGTTCGCTGATCTGGGTGTCTCTCCACGTGGCTTTGAGGTCAAGGCTGTATAGAAAAGTAAACACAAAAAATAATACGAGATGGATTAAACGAACATTTAATAAATGCCAGAAGGTCCTGGAACGGGGTGCAGGTGCTATAACGTGAAGGTAGGAGAGCCTCGCCGAGAGGGGTGACACCTGCGGACTGAAAGGAGCAGATGCCAGATTTGTAAAAATTAAAATTCCGTAGCACAAGAGATACTGTGAACAAAATAAGAAGATAAGCAACAGACCAGGAAAACATATTTGCAATGTCCCAATCATATTCAAAGAAACATAATGCAATAGGAAAAAGACAAAGCCCTCCGTAGAAAAATAGGCAAAGGCTAGGAACAGGCGATTCGCAAAGAGGCAAATGAAATGGTCAGTGAATGTATGAAAGTTATCAATATGGCGGACATTAATCCAATTATACGTCAGTCATCACTTTGAATGTCTGGTCTACATGCACCAATGAAGAGAGAGATTGTCGGGGCGTGTCGATAAACAGGGAGCAGCTAGACGTTGTCCACAAGGCGCCTACTCTGACGATAAGAGATGGAGGTAGAAGAACAGGCCATGCTAACAGATCAGAAACCAGGAGGGCTGTGCTGATGTTCGTCACAGCAAGGAAAGCTATCAGAGGCAGAGGAGGGCATTGCCTAATAATAAAGGGTCGATTCCCCGAGAGGACGAACAGTTCTCAGTGTCGCGTGCACACCAAGCAAGCGTGCCAGACGACATGGGGCAAACACGGACAGAGCCGCAATGAGGGCTGGACGACGCTTCTGGCATAGCCACACCCTGCCACCACTCGCTCAGTAAGGGCATAGTGGAGCTCGGCAACACTGTCCGTCAGCCGCGTGCCATTGACGTCCGTGGACCACTCCCTCCGATACCAGCAGCATACGCACTTCTCAAGCCCACATAGAATATTCCAGTCCATAAAACACACTCTAACAAATTTCAAAGAATAGGCATTATGCAGTGTCTGCTCTCAGACCACAGTGAAATGAAACTTGGAAAGCAATAACTGGGAAATCCTTACATGTGTGGAGAATGAATAACACCCTTCTAAACAGCACACAGATTCAAGAAAAAAAAAATCTTTAAGAGACATTTTAAAATATTTTGAACTAAGTGAAAAGGAAGACACAACACTTCAAAAGTTGTGGGACGCAGTGAAAGCCGTGCTTCGCGGGAAGTTTATAGTATGTTAGAAAACATGAAAGATCTAAAATCAACAATGTATTCCTACCGTAGGAAGCTAGGGAGTAAGCAGGGTGCAAGAAATCAGATTTAGAGCATAAACCAGTGAAACTGAAAGCAGGAAATCCATGGGGGAAATCGGTGAACCCAAAAGCCAGTTCTTCGAACAGATCGGTAAAATTGATAAGCCCCTAGCAGGCTGACTAAGGAAAACAGTGACAGAGGACACAAATTATGAGTACCAGAAATGAAAGAAGGGACAGCTCTACAGATCACGTGGGCATTAGAAGGATAACGAAGGAATATTATGAATGGCTCTGTGCCCACGAACTTGATAACTTAGACGAAACAGACCAGTTCCTCGAAAGACACCATCTGCCAACACCCGCACAAGAAGAAATAGATGATGTGAACAGGCCTACGTCTATTTAAAAACCGATCATCAGTAACCTTCCTAAAAAGAAAGCCCCGGGCCCAGACGGGGTCATTGGTAAGTTCTACCAGTCGTCCGGAGAAGAAATTATACCGGTTCTCTATAGTCTCATTCCGTGAGGCCAGCATGACCCGACGACCAAAGACAGACAGACAGCACGGGAAGAAACTACAGGCCAATATCTCTCATGAACATAGGTGTAAAAATCCTCAACGTAATGTCAGCAAATGAAATCCAAAAAAAAGGTATGAAAAGAAAAATACACAACCACCAAGGGTGATTTATCCCGTGTATACAAGCCTCGCTTAGCATTTGAAAAGCGGTTAATTTAACCAACTACAATGCTTGACTGCTGCTGTGGCTTTGGATATCCGGTCATATTTTAGGGCAACTGAAAACACAGAGACATTTATTTTATTATCACTTAATCCATTTCCGGTGTCCTTGGCTGCTTTGTGTAGATTCATTTTTTTTTTTTTTCCTGGTATCTTTCTTTTAAAATTTCTTGTGGATTAATTAGGTCTGATGAGAATGGATTCCCTAAATCGTTGTGTTTCTCAGGAAAGGTTATTTTTCATCTTCATTTTTAAAAGGGTCTTTACTGGGTATAGAATTCTGGTTGATGGTTTTTTATTTCTGCTTTTGAAGATGTTATACTCCCTTACCTTCCAGCTGATCTTTCCCAGAAAGTCTTTTCTAATTCTTGCCTTTATTCTTGTGTTATGTCACGGGACGTGTTTCTCTGGATGGCTTTTAGCGTTTCTCTGTCTTCAGCAGTTCCGGCACTTTGAATATGATATACCTCGATGTGTGTGGACTTGGGGGAAATGAGGGGATTGATCCTGTGTTGTGTTCTCTGAGCTTCTTGGTGGTGTTCATGACTTCTGGAATATGCTCAGCCATTATTTCTTTAGATTTTTTTTCTTCGGCCCATTTTCTCTCTCTTCTACTTCTGGGATTCCAGTGACATCCGTGTTAGGTCATTTGATATTTTTCCTACACGTCCGGGACGCTCCGTCCGTTCTGACCAGTCTTTTTGCCCCCTCGTTTCTTTATTTTAGACAATTCCCGCGAGTCCACTGTGGAGGCGGTCACGGGCGTTCCTTCATCTCTGTCACTCGTGTTCACGTTTGGCACTCTCGTTAAACCCTTTGGGCACTTTCTGTTTCTCTGTTGAAGCTGTCCGTGCGACTCTGCACACTGTCTCTATTTTCCACTCGCGTCTTTGGCACATCAATCCCAGTTATGCCGAATCCACCGTCGGACGCTCCCACCATGGGAGTCACATCCGCGTCTGGTTCTGATGACCGCTTTGTCCCTTGGGCGTGTGCTTCTTTGGGTGCCTCACAGCTGCTCGTTTTTGAAAGCCAGGTGTCTTGAGTAGGACAGTGGGTGCTGAGGTAAACAGTTTTTATGCCTGGGCTTTGGCGTGCCTTTCCTGCTGCTGGCTTTTGTTGTGGGGATTTGACTTAATCTACTGGGAAGTCGGGCAAGGTTTAAGGTCTGTGAATTGCTGCGGTGACTCCTGGTGCGTGACGGGTTTCCAATTCCTCCGGCGGCACCGGTGTTTCAGATGAAGCCCGGCTGGCTGTCGGGTTTTTTCGGTGTCTGCTCTGCCCTTTGCGTGGCCTTCAGAGGGGTCTCTCCATATTTTCATTCTGTCCTCTCCCCCAAAGCTTCTCTTGTTACTTGCTACTTAAAACTTAGTAGCCTGGTGAGGCGGGCAGAGGTGAGTAAACCTACTCCTAGGCAGGCACTGTCCCCCTGCGGCTTGGGGACATGGCCTCCTCGGTGCCCCTAGCTCTCCTGGGAGTAGCGTACTCATTCCTGCCACCCCCTCCCCCCTCCACACACGCACCAGGGACAAGGGCTTTGATTTTAGTCCCCTTCCCCCAAGTACACGGAGCTTTCAGTAATCATAGGTATCTGCGTTATTGTCCCTAGTTGCTTCAGTGACTTAAAACATGTGTGTCACATTGAATGAATCAGATGTGGAACCGCAAGAATTTCCAGTTATTTCCCTGAGATGTTTCCTGTGGACATTTGACCTTAGAGAACTTTGCGGAGAGTGGTCCCAAGGGATTGGAAACGGGTCTTGCAGGGCCATCCGTCGGCTGTCCAGCAGCGGTGTAAGCCGTCAGCCCGCTCTTAGCACCAGGAGCCGTTGCGATGTGGAGCAGAAAATTTCAGCTGCCGGTTCAATCTTTTTGGTATAAATGTACACTTAAAAGACACGATTGCTACGAAGGTTTTAAACTGGGTTATGTAGTGGTTCTGTCACACGGGAAGGACTTGCTTCTTTTCAGTACTCGGGAAGCTGGCTGACCACAGGAGTGCCACGGAATTTCCCCGACGCCGTGTTGGGTTAAACAGCAGGCAGGTGTGTGGACGCCGTTAGCCAGGCCATTCGGTCCCGCCTTTGAGCTGGCTCCTTAGAGCTCTCCGAGCAGCCGAGGATTTTGTTCACGCTGGTACAGTGGTGAGATGCAGGAAGCTATATATTATGTCGCTTCGAAGCTGCATACACCAGACGAGATTTGAACGGCTGCCGCTTCACTACTTCCGACCCCAGAAATGGTTGTCACATCATCCCCATGGGATCCTGTTGTCACAGGAGCTAACGCGAACATGAAGCTCATGCTACCTGACATCCTGCGAGGGATACGGCCCTTTGTCTCTGACCCAAGAGTCTCGTGTCTTCTGTGAGCGTCTATGAAACTGCGGCAGGCTAACTTGTCAGTTGGCAAATAGGACACTGTCCTTTAAACATTGCCCTGCCTTCATGTAAAAAAAACTTGAAAAATAGGAAAAAAATCATTTTTCATTCCGTCCCTCTAAGATTGTAATTTCGATAGCATTTTTATGTACGTTTTCATTCTTTTCAAATACATGTTTTGACATCATTTTAATCTTACTGTAATACAAAATCATATTCTGTTCTCAAAAATCAGCATTCTTCTGATCGTACAAGTAATTCATGGGTATCATAGAAAATTAGAACAGAATAGAGAAAATTATCAGTATGCTTATTGTGCAAGATGGAGTCGCTATTATTATTTTGTGTTTCCTTCAAATATTTTATGTGCATTTGTTATAAAGTTATAAGGAAGTACCGGTATTATATTTTTGCTCACCTGTCTTGTGTAATTTCCTGTTTCATTAAAGGTTGAAAGACAGGCTTGTTTGCTTTAATTTTTTGATGTCCACATTGTCATAATCACTTTACAGTAATTCTTCAATCAACTTTGGAAATCGATCATCTCTTCATATATTGCTTTTGCCTGCCCACCCCCCCCACTCCTTTCTAGTACGTCCTTCCCTGTGTGTTAGAACTTTTCAATATTTCCGTGTGTTTTTCCTATGCTCTTTTCTGTGTTTTCCATTGCTTTATCTCTTCATGCTTCAGTCTGGATATTTTATCTTGATGTATCTTCCAAATATGAATAATTTCTTCAGCCAAGTCTCATCTGTTTGTAAATCCATCTTTAAGATTTCTTAATTACATTTTTTAGTTGTTTAATTTCCATTTGATTCTTTTGGTAGTTTCTAGTCACATGCTAAAATTGTTCAATGTCTTTTCATTTCTTAAAAATATTGATTCTAGTAAAAATTTGTTTCTTGGTGTCGGGCTACTAAAAGTTAACATTGCTGATTGTAAATATTTTATCACGTAAATTTGGTATTTTAGAAACATTTTGCAAAATGATGAGGCTTACTAGGGTGAACCCATTGGTTCTGTAGGCAAGGGCTCGAAGTACGATGTTACTGTCTTTAGATCATCAGATTAATAGAATGCTTAACGTTCTTTTGATACTGGCTAAATCGTAGGCCAGCGACACTGGAAGAGAGGACCAGACTAGATAAATTTGAGGTGCCTGTGAAACGTCCATGTGACGATGGTCTGAGAAGGAGAAATAAACGTGCGAGTCGCGTATACAGATCAGCAAATGATTTCGTAAAAGGCAGCACCACTGGAATGAGAGTGGATGGACAGATGGTCAGGGCGGCGGTTGATGCCTGTGGCCGCCCCTCCTTCCCCCATCCCGAGAAAGGACGGCCACGTAGAGCAAGCCACAGCCTTGCGAAGCTTGACGCCCGATCCCCAGAAACAAGCGGCGTCCGTCAGGGGCCCCACGCTGATTCTTACTTTGGAGAGGTCTCTCTCGATGGGGTGTAATTTGTTCCATATTGTCGTAGAGCTCTGTTTAGGATTATGATACGCTTTTTAAAACACTCTTCATTCTGATTTTTAAGGGACAAAATGAGCCTCTGATCCTGAAACCTTTCTTTTCTTTAACACGCACTACCCCTTCCCTTTTTTTTTTTTTGTTTTTTGTTTTTTGTTTTTTTGTTTTTTCGTTTTCTTGGGGTTTTCTTTGCAGGTATGATGTTCACCTCTTGAGAAGTCGCGTCATAGAGGTCGGTTCATCTGAGAGATTTTTCAGGTTGTGCTCTTGGAAGAGAGACAGGGGTGAGGACGGGACTTCCGAGGCGCAGAGCCCTCCGTGCTGACGGGCAGACTTGGTCGCGCAGGGCCACTCCCCGGTCCGCTCGAGAACGAGTCGCCTCGTGCCCCGATTACAGCAGAGCTCGAGCTCATCTCCCTTCCCTGCCGCGTCTTTCCCCCTAGAATTGGCCGATGGAACTTCGTGGCATGTGAAGAAGCTCGGGTGCTGGAGTCTCCCGGTTGAGTTTTTCATTCTTTCTGGGGAGCCCCCTGGAGATTCTCCGCATGAGCAAATGAAGCAACGGGACGCGGATCCAAAACGCCCGCGTCGGCTCTTTCTGAGTCAATGAGATTTCATTTTCCCAGGAAAACATTAGTTTTGGAAAACGCACAGTGTCCCATCGCGTGCGGGTCAGCGTGCGGGTCAGCCTGCGGTGCCGGCGGTGGCCGCCCCAGCCCGCGAGTGCTGCCCGGCGACGTGTCCTCGTAGTCACTCACGGAGGCTTGTAAGTGACCGAGCTGCCCCTCAAATGTACGCGAGTCAGAGAGATCTGCTTCGTTACCTGTGCCGCCACCGTTCAGCTGCTTCCCCTGGAGAGGGGGAGGGGAAGGAGCATCCCGCTCACCGCCCCCAACCAGGCCGCCCCGGCCTCCTGGGGGCCCCCAGCGCAGAGCCGCAACCCCGGGGCTGGCCCTGCGTTTTCCTGTCCCCAAAGTTTTGTTGTCAGGCTCAGAGCGTGCCACCGAGGTGTTCGTGCGTGACAATATCATCTCCCTCCCGCCTCAAAACAAAGGAAACACAAACAAATCACAGTGTAGCCGTGGCTTGGAAAATGCTGTCAGCGTCTCCCTGGGCAAATGCGTCCTTGGCTTCGCGTGGCTTTCCCCGGCAAGGCCCCCTGAGAGGCGCAGGGTGGAGGTGCGTGGGGGGGCTCCCTGCTCCCACGGCGGTGGGGAGCCTTGCAGCGTGCTCCCCTGCCCTCCCTCCCAGCCCCCCGGGGCAGAGAGGGCGACTGGAGCCGCTCGGCTTTGTGACCGGTAGTGGCCATGGTGATGGCGTTTCCGACCTCCTTGCTCAGACCAGGGGGTCGCTCCTGAGTGAATAGGAGGGAGCTCGGGACGTGGACAAGGCATCGCCCCGGCCGGCAAATTGAGCTCGATTGGCTTGTCATTAACAAAAACACAACCGAACAACAAAGCTTCGTGCGAATGTGCCTGCGAAGTCGCTTACATAACTCAGTGCAGCTTCTGTTTCAAGTTTTCTTGCCTCTTTGGTAATCGGACGATCTGAAGACAGGCGTAGAGTTTCAGGGGACGATCTGCACGCCGGGCCCACAATGGGCCATTCAGCTGGGCTCTTTCATTACCTTGAACAGTGTGGGCACCATTCTGGGCTCTGGCTTTCCTGCAAGGCTCCATTTAAACCGAACCCAGCTTGCACTTAACTGATCCAGGAATTACTCAATACGACCAGCCAGCTACTGTAGCTTCCCCCACCTCTTCTGATAAGGAGATTGAACACAATGGGCTTTGCAGTTCTTAAATGACTCCATTTCTCCCCGTCTTTCAGATGTGGCGCTTGTGTGACCTTTTGTTCTTCATAAAATTTCACGTGGTTCGATCGTATTTTTTAAAAGTATAAATAAACACATGCAATGTTGACTCCCGACCCTTAGAGTAAAATCTTGTAGATGATATACAAATGGAACTCATGTCATAATATTTACACAGCTGATTTCAAAATA
>NW_024340693.1:4008043-4009336 GCF_902729225.1 Pteropus medius | reverse complement strand
TGGCACAGGGAGTGGGGTTTTTGAGACAGAGGGTTATTAGTGATGGGAAGTTGGGGGCGAGGTGAGGGGAAGGCAGGGACCAAGGATGCTTCTCGTGGTACTAGCTTGGGCGTTCTCATCAAGATGGGGTGCTAGGAAGAGGCACGTGTCAGGGTGGGAGAGATGTGAGTTTGATTTATGACAGGTTGCGGGCACACCTGTGGGATGTCCAAGGGTGTGTCCAGGGCACAGCTAGGAATGTGGGCCTGGAGTGGGAGGTGTGTGCCGTGGGAGATGTCAGCATCTTGATGGCACTAACGCCGCTGTGGGAGCTGACAAGTCCCCTCCTGGGGACTCTGGGCACAGAGGGAAGCTAGGTGAGCAGCCTGGAGCACCATCACTCAGTGTGGGCAGGAGAGCCTGCCAGGAGGATGGACACAGGGAACAAGTAGGGAGGTGTCTGTCCCCACCCGCTTTGTTACCCAGGAGGCTTATAACAGTGAACAGACCCTGAGCCCAGCATCTGTTTAGTGAGACAAAGTTCCTGAGACAGACACTCCCGTTTCTGATTATCGTGTTCTAAAAAGGCCAGAGGTGAAACGTTTTTATAAGGATTCCATGATTAAGGCAGGAACAAGCGCTTTAAGTAAGGCATTTATTTAGAATTTATTTGAAAACAAGTGCCACCCTCTCTTGCATTCCAAGGACGGGCGTGTGACCGGGACAGGCCGGGAGCAGGAGCCCCTGAAGCTTGGCGGAGTGAGGACCAGCCGCCTCTCTTCAGCAGTGCCCTGGCAGAAACACACTTTTCCTTTTCTGTAGGAGTCATTTTAAAATGGGTGCTTCTCCTGGTTAGTAACCACGAGGTTCTACCAACTGTCATCCATTCACAGGAGAAGAACACTCTGCCAGCAGCACTTGGGGGCATCTCCTGCGGGCCTGGGGCCAGTCGGTTGTGCCAGGCCGGCTGTCTGGACAGCGACAATTCGGGGAGTGTTCAAGAACCCCACCCCGAGCTGTCCTTTGACCCGCTCCCTTCCCGTCGCTCTCATCAGGTAAACCCGCCGTACTACGTCCCGTTGGTTGAGCTGGTGCCACACCCAAAGACGGCCCCTGCGACAGTGGACAGGACCCACGCCCTGATGCAGAAGATAGGACAGGCCCCGATCAGGGTCCTAAAGGAGATCGAAGGCTTCGCCCTGAATCGCCTGCAGTACGCGATCATCAGCGAGGCCTGGAGGCTGGTGCAGGTGTGTGGGCTGCGCCGTCCCAATGGGGTGGGTCTGAGCGCAAGGGTAAAAGCCAGGATGAGCG